>NC_141835.1:7949897-8249897 GCF_982586985.1 Callionymus lyra | reverse complement strand
CAAGCCGAGTCAAGACCTTCAAAATCAAATCTCTAGATTTGAGGATTCAGTAATAAAAAAAAGTATGTATAAAACTTAAATACATTGTTCACCTATTGTCGATTTTAATATCAATTTTGATACAAAAAAATAATAGGCTTTAACTGTTTAACTAAAAATATTATATAAAAATTATTGAAATATGAAATATTGTTTTAGGTTTTTTATTAAATGTTTTTCCAATAAAAAGAGCTTTTTCCCTTCTCATGAGTTCCAAGAACATATTAAAGTATATTTCCATGTGGGTTAATATTTTATTTAAATATTTAAAGTGCATTTTTGATAACCTATGTTAATGTTTTAATGTTAATTATTTAACGCATAATATAACAAACAAATGTTTTATTTCATTTTATTTTAATGCTAATTAGCATGTCGCTAACAAGACTAAACCTTATTGATCTCTATAGGATCCTAATGTCTTACATATATTCAACTTTATTAATGTTTTCATAACTTTTACCTTCTGCCAACTGTTTTTACTACATAAATCTGTATTTATCTTCCATAGATAAACTTTGCCGCACTTTTACAAGCTCTAGTTTGTTGAAAAGAACTCATGTGATGCTTTAAAAAGATCTATATCTATAAAGAGTACTTGAGTCCTACAGGGCTCAAAATTACCTCCATGAACTGCTCTGTGTCTGGACTAAGGATGATTTTCTTTTTTTTACCTTATTTGTCCGCAAAGATCAAAGACAGCAAGTGGTCTTGCTTTAACTCCGCCCTTAATTGTTAATGCTACAATAGCGTGAATAGGCTAATTTTCTTCGTATCATTCCAAGGAAGGTTATAAGTTAAATAAAACGCATGTGGCTATTATATTAGGCACGTTGCAGTGTTTTAAAACGTGCAAGTGCTTTAAGAATTTAGTCCTATTTTGAGCTTCTAGATGCTTCCATGGCATTTTTCTGATTCTGTCGCAATTGTCTGAAAAATGTTGCTAGCACCCATGTTAGCATGATGAAGTGACAATAACAGATATAAAACAGAATCTCATAGCCATTGCATTTTCCATTTAAAATATTTTTTCGGTTGTCAGAATGGGAAACTTTTATATCTTTAGCTAGTTTTATATATGCAGCAGTTGCTTAACTAGCCTGATGCTAATGCTAACTTTTTCAGGATCACACCTTTTCAAAATCCAGCGTCGCCATTGGCTCGTCGCCATGCGCCCCCATGACAAGAAGTCCCACTTGTGATGTCGGTGCTACGTCTTTCACGGTTAGATAAACCTGCTCTCCCGGCTGAGCCTGGTCGCTGCTCCAGTCTAGAGTTACCTGTCGGGGAAACACCGGGGTTCAGAGATGTTCCCGGGAAACAAGACTCGGTCACTGTGGAGTACATAGCCCTGCTGGTCCAACAGGATCCGAGCTGTGTCGTTGAGGATCCCTACATCCGGGAGGACGCTATAGACCTTGACACAAGCCTCAGGAGACCAGGACGGGGTCGGGGTCAGAGTAAATGGGACTGAAGTCTCGGTTCCAGACGTCAGTACTTGTCCTGTTGAGCTGACCTTGGAACCAGTCATACACTTGTTACCTTAAAGGGCATTTGTAACGTTTAAGAGTCAGTGAACGCACCACGTAGTGAAGCTCACTCAGAGGGAAAGTGCTCTCGACATCGATGAGAAGAGGAACTCCGATCTGGAAGAGATGAATCATTCATGTTAAACAGACAAGTGTGGAGGATTTAAAGATCTACCTGGGCCGGAGGAGTTGGTAGGATCTGGATGTAGGACTCGGTGGATGAGGAGTGAAGCAGGAACAGCGTTTTAACACTTGACTCAAATCTGACCTGAGAAATGAGTCAGAAGAACAAGATTAGCTGAAGATAATTCTGAAAAACTTGTGACTTTTTATCTATAAAAAAATGTATTTTGTGAGGTTCATATCATGTAAGTTACAGGTTATTAAAAATAATAAATTTAGACCCATGTGACAATTTTTTACCGCCTGAAAGTGGACAAGATTCACTTAATTCAGGCATATTTTAAGTTGAAAAATGCAGTTTTCCTGTCATGGAAGACAATTCCTAATTTCAGGTTTGTTAATGTTTAGTAGGAAATTTACTGAATGTATTGTTTATTTTAACATCAGTTTAATGCATATTTTATACAATTATACACTTCAATTAATCATCATATCATTTACATTTTTTGTTATATAAACATCTCACATATTTTTTTGTAATTTTCAACTTTTTCAACTTAATCCAATTTTAATAAAGAAAATGTGTAAACTATAAAACAATTGTCAAACAATTTTTTAACTTTAATCAAACAATTTAAGTCTATAATCAAACAATTTTCAACTGAAATCAAATAACTTTCAACTGTAATCCAACAATTTTCAACTGTAATCAAACAATTTTCAACATTAATCCAACAATGTTCAACTTTAATCAAACCATTTTTAATGATAATCAAATAATTTTCAACTATAATAAAACTATTGAATATTTTTGTAAAATATTTCATCTCACCTTTAAGAAGACGGCTTGTATTTCACTTTCTAATCTGAATTTGATGAAAACATTTCCGTCCTCAGGCACTGCCAGTGTCAGGGTTGTCAGTTCCGTAACTTCACTAGATCTTCTTTGATTGACCTCAACCTCCGTGAAGTACTTTCGATCCCACGTGGTTAACGGTTTCCCGTCAAATCTGGAGATTGTCAACTGTTGGCGATAAAAGGTCAACAATGTCCAAAGTCAACATTGGAAAAACGAAATAGTCTCTTACCGTTGCGAAGAAGTGCAACGTTGGTTTAAGTGGACGAACATCCCGGAATTCCAGGAGGAATTTTTCATTAAAAAAGTGGATTTCGACATCCTTGCTAATTTGATGTCCTTCGAGAGAAAACAAAAAGAAAATATTACATCCAAGATGTGGGTTCTGGAGGCGCTCACCTGAGCTCGTGTCGGTGATGCTAGCGGAAATGTTAGCGGTTTCTTCTTCCGCTGTGTTCAAGGTTTCGAGATGAGCTTTGCTGAAGAAAAACTGAGCTGATCCATAAATCTGAGGGAAAAATCGTAAATAAAATTATTTTCCAAATGCGCTCTCAATATCCCCAAAAACAGTGACAAAACCTTCAAACATTTCCTGGATCCAGATGGTTAATCGGATTGATTTCTTGTTAAATTAGCTACATACCCGTCTATGATATCTAGGGCTGGGTAAAGAACTTTGGTTGTTTTGTGGAACAGACCGAAATGCTTCAGTTGTACTGAGTATCATAACATGCTTCATGTATCGGTATATCAAAGTTTCTGTACCCAGGAGTGATCAAAAACAAAGTGACAAAGGCAGTTAAAAACAAATTGATTTGTCACTTGTTAGCATGTGTTCTTTTACACTGGAATGTTCTTTATTCTATCTAGAACACTAGATTTGTAGTAGGTTCCATATCATTTCCTTTCATTAAACAGTATCGAACAGTTTCAGTACCAGTATCTACTTTTTTTTTTAACCGATACCCAGCGTTATCGATATCCGTTTTTGAGTTATTTAGCTCACGGTCTAGATGACGAATGTACCTTGTGGCGTTTGTCTTACCTGTTGAGTTTGCGTTAAAGGGTTTTCACCGTATTTCGTTGAAAGTGAAACCGTCAAAGTTCCTTTCACAGGTTTTCCACCAGCGTAACTGTAAAGAAGTATTTTTCAATTTTTCAATAAATCTTAAAGTGTTTCTTTTACAAACGTGGACCTACACGGCTCGGACCGATCCGCTCACATCCTCTCCAACGAGGACTCTAGTCGGCGTCCTGACCAGCAACTTGAATCTGGGCGGAGCTAGGAAACAAGTAAGGTTAAAATCCTTAACCCCGAAATGGATCTTGACCATGAGATCACCTGATGATTGCTCCACGGTAAAGTTGCGATCAGTTTTGACTCCCTGAAACATCGTAAAACAAAGAGTTCAGGGTGATTTTAAAAACATAAATCTGTAGATACCTACGTTGATGGTGACACTGGCTGTCCACTGTCCTATAAGGGACGACTGTAGAGTGAATTCATGTATCGTTATTCCTTGATTTCCCGTTGTATCCCACTTTGTTATCAATCTCCCATCAGGATCCTTGACGTGACAAAAGAATAAATCGTCACACAATGCCATGAAATCTCTACACGCCCTAAAGCGACTCCCCGGAAACCTTACCTGTATAGAAACGTCGACTCTCCCTTCGTAAGGCCGATCATCTGACTCCACCGATGACACCCAGACTTTGACGGAATCCCCCACAAAGTAGCGAGACCTGTCCGTGAGGATGAAACTGGAGACGTTGGTGGGTCGGAAGCGTAGAGTTCTCCGGGTGGAGAAAATAAGACTCTCTTCCTTGTAGCCTTCAAGAGTCAAATTGAGGAGTTCCGGAATCGGAGAGTCTTTTATCTGGAATAAAATGTACTTTTTATATGAGGTTAAATCGTTAATTTTTTTATACTCACAGAAGGAAGAGTTAAGGTCCTGGTCACGCCTGAAAATGCACAAATGTAAGTTACATATGGTGTAAATGTGCTTTTGAAAGGTTAAAAACTATTAATCGAAGTGCTACAAAATACATCATTTGTTGTTTTAATGTCATTATGATATAAAAACACACACTTTACTACTTCAAGTGTTTCCAATACAGAATACAAATTCTTAATTTCCTTTATTGACAGTGAAGCAGTCCCAACAAACCTTTTTATTTCTCCGAAATAGTAGTGAAAGAAAATTGAAATACAAGTATAACGGAGTTAGGGTGAAGGTCGTGAATAAAATCTTGAGCAAAATACATTATTTGTCATTGAGCCATGAAAGTATAAGAGATAATAAGAATATTCTAATAGTTGATTCAATAAATTATTATAATTCAAAACCATGTCAACTAATTATGTCCGTTTTTTACTCCTGAAATTTGTCCTTTTACACCAAATATTATGTTAAAAATTGTCAGATTTTTAGGTGAAATGAAAATGTTAATTTTTCATTAAGAAAAAAACATTAATATGATCAATTTTTACCTTTATTACACACTCATTTTCCAACCAACATAAACAAATGTTTCCAGGAATGTCCTACTTAGAATTAGCATGTAGCATATGCATTAAAAAAAAACAAAAAAACTTTGGAACAAAATTTTAATTAGTTTCATTATTTAAATAATGCTCTTAATTCTCTGGTATATATTCGTTGAAATTAAAGGTGTTTAGTTCTTCAATTATCTTTTTTTTAAAGTCTTTGTTTACCTTGTCACCTACATGACAGCTAGCTAGGCTAGAAGCTAATAGCGTTAGCTGCGGTCTTTCTGAGTTAAAGAAAATGGTGCCTGTTGTTATTTAAAATAGCAAAACATATTAATAGATATTAATGCCTGTAGTGTGAGGTCATGTTATTTTTTGTAAAATTTGAATGCCTTTTTCTGTTTGACTACATATTAATATAAGTAAAAAATAGCAATTGCTTGGGACAATAAATCAAGGGTTTCCTATGAATTTATTTCTGTAAAAGTAATTTAAAAAAAAAGGTTCTCACCTCCCTGGACTACCTCTGTTTGGACGACCCTGGTGTCCCCATAAACCATCTCAGCTGTCACTCTGCTGGCCGAGTCCGAGAACACCGTGACGGCCAGGCGAGTCGGCGTCCCCGCAAGAACCTCATCAGGACCAGAGATCATAAACAAAGTCCTACAGAGAAGAACTTGTCACTCCTTAGTTTTTAAAAAGAAAATCTGGGTCAAGTCTAAAGACTCACTGTGCAGAAGATGGAAGAGCCAAACACACCAAACATACAGCCAGGACCACCAACATGACCCTTCCAGCTCTGGCTCCTTCAACTGGAACCTTGCAGGAGCCCGGACCCCACCTCTTGTCCCAGCTACACTGGGACGCAACCTCATACCGACATCTCATATTCGTCCACACACAATGGCTGAGGTGACAAAGACCTTCTGATGTTTTGGCCCCGAGGGGACTCGTGTTCTGTCACTAGGTACCTGTGAATTTACACGCATGTTGGAAAAACATTCATGTCATTTATGCATTAAAAAATAATTGGGGACACGTGTCCAACTTTGAGGGCCTGAGGTCCAAATCGTTTTATGTTGCATTTTGTGTTTGTGTTTTCATCTGGGAAGCCGCTTCTCTCCTTTTGACTTGAGAAAAAGTTATAAATCTTTAACTTTTTATTAATAAAGAACGTGTTTCTGGTTTTATTTGTTATTTTCCTTGATTTTCTGGAACTCCTGTGTTGTTCTCAGTTTTATCTTGATCTTTAAAGTATATACTTTATTGAATATTGTTCTGATTGTTTAAGCGCTTTGTGACCCTGGTCTGGAAAAGCGCTATACAAATAAAAATTACTTACTTACCATTAAACAATACAAAACTTACCACTAGATGGCAGTAGAGTAAAAGCGCAGCACCTCGAACACGTCACCGTTGTTATACATCCATATATGGACATTCTCTGTTCCCTTTGATGCTTCAAAAACACAGACATAAAAAAAACAACCCAACCACAAAGTGCTTCATATTTTATTTCATTTGGAAAAGTTCTTTTTTTACACTGGTCACATATAAAATGCAGTATTTGGCACATGGTAGTTGTTTCTGTGAATAAGTTTGATTTCCTTTTATTCAATCGTGAAACAGTTGATGGTGAACAAAGCATGATCTAAAAATCCTCATGTTGGGTAGTTTAATACAACTTTTTATTAATTGAAACATGTTGCAAAATTAGCTTTAACAATGTAACACAACGTTTTTAAGTACCGGATTCTGACCTTTTATTTTGAGCCACTCATCTATTGCTTCTGTCTGGGAGCTTCACTGTTTATAGTAACACAATAACATTTTTGATAAGCTTTTTCACTTCCTGATTAACCTTCTCTTTATTTCGACGACAAAACTTTCATGTTAGATCATGTCAAGGTTGAAACGGATTGATTGTTACTGTCTGATGATGTCCTCAGTCAAGCATTGTCATTATTCTTTGACAAAAATGACATAATACTTAGTGAGTTAACTTATTTATCAATTACTTTTTGAGGTCCGTCGACAGTATTTTTCACTACTTTCACTTTAAACCGTACATTTCTTCTTAAATTCCTGGTTTTCCTTGTTTTAAACATGGACAAACTTTAATGAGTGGCTGGGTACGCTTCTGTTTGACAGTGTCCTCGAATAACTTCACATTTAAAATGAATTCTAGACAATTTGACAAAGTAAACAATTTACCGTCAGGATCAATTGCTTTTGTCTCAGAGATCTGTCGACATTGTTTTTCACTAGTTTCACTTTAAACCGTACATTTATTTCAATTCCTGGTTGAATTGCTTTTTATTTTGACACCAAACATGAACAAATTGCAATAACTGAATGGCTGATCGATTGCTTTTGTCTGACAGTGTCCTCCAATAGCTCAGCTTTTTAACTTAATTTGAGAAAATATGAGGAAAGGCAGGTTTACCGTCAGGAGAGAACATACCTTGAGTTCACCAGTTTATCAATTGCTTTTGTCTTAGAGATCTGTCAACATTGTTTTTCACTAGTTTCACTTTAAACCGTACATTTATTTCGATTACTGGTTGAATTGCTTTTTTTTTTTTACACCAAACATGGACAAACTTTAGCAAATGTGTGGTTGATCGATTGCTTTTGTCTGACAGTATCCTCGAAAAGCCCAGTTTTTAAATTACATTTAAGACAAAATTTGACATAATACACTATTTACTACCAGGATAGAGCATATAGTTTTTACCTTACCTTATCTTGAGTTGACAAACCTAACAAATGCTTTTGTCTTAAACGTCTGTCGACATTATTTTTCACTAGTTTCACTTTTTACCGTACATTTATTTCAATTCCTGGTTGAATCGCTTTTTAATTTGACACCAAATATGAAGAAACTTTAATAACCGAGTGGCTGATCGATTGCTTTTGTCTGACAGTATCCTCGAAAAAGCTCAGTTTTTTAATTACATTTAAGATATCATTTGACATAATACACTATTTACTACCAGGATAGAGCATATCTTGAGTTGAAAAATCTATCAATTGCTCTTGTCTTAAAGGTCTGTCGTCATTCGTTTTCACTAGTTTCACTTTAAACCATACATTTATTTCAATTCCTGTTTGAATTCCTTTTTATTTTGACACCAAACATGAACAAACTTCAACGAGTGAGTGGCTGATCGATTGCTTTTGTCTGACAGTGTCCTCGAATAGCTCAGTTTTTTAACTTAACTTGAGACAAAAAGTGAGAAAAAGCAGGTTTAGCGTCAGGATACGGCATACCTTGAGTTTAATTTATCAATTGCTTTTGTCTTAAAAGTTTGTCGACATTGTTTTCACTAGTTTTCACTTTCAATTCCTGGTTGAACTGCTTTTTATTTTGACACCAAACACGGACAAACTTTAACAAATGTGTGGTTGATCGATTGCTTCTGTCTGACAGTGTCCTCGAATAGCTCAGTTTTTAAATATAACTTGAGACAAAATATGAGAAAAAGCAGGTTTACCGTCAGGATACGGCATACCTTGAGTTTAATTTATCAATTGCTTTTGTCTAAAAAGTTTGTCGACATCCTAGTTTTCACTTTCAATTCCTGGTTGAACTGCTTTTTATTTTGACACCAAACACGAGTTTAACGAGTGGGTGGCTGATCGATTGCTTCTGTCTGGGAGGATCATCGCACACTTTCCAAGAATCGATACATGGCCTCCACGTAGCCCAGCACCCTCTGCCAGTCAGGGCCGCCGGATCGGAGCATCTCCTCGGCCGTCTGTGGAACAACAAGGACTCTTTTTTTAAAGACGATAAACAATCGAAGCCACCGCGACGAGAACGCTTTCTTACGAGAGACGGCGACACACCGACGGCCAAACCCGTCCTGAAAGCCAGACTCAGATTCTCTCGCTGCGGAAAAAAAAGAAGAGGGATCGATAAGTTAAGCGCCGAGTGACTCGAGGCCGGAACCGACCTTGTTGTCCGGGCTGAGGGAGCTGTAAGGGATGCGTGACGGGAGGTAGGTGTGGTAGAGCGCGCAGAAGGCCAGGCCGTCCACCCAGCTGCTGCTGAAGTTGGTGATCTCGATGTTCTGGAGGGAGTCGAGATAAGAAAAAAAAGTCGATATTTCACACAGTTTGACTCAAATACATATTGATCCAAAAGCCTTGTGCTGTGTCTCAAATCGCATAATACTCTTAGTATGCTAGAAGTTAGTATGCATCAGTTTAGTGTACTTACTAACTAGTACGCAAATTCTCCAATCAAACACTGTTGCTACACACTAACCGGAGATCACATGACAGCTTCTTCTTCTACTTCTATTTAACGATGTTTCAACCAGCTGTTTGAACGCTATCGCCACCTGCTGGCAGCACGTTTTGCAACTTTGGGTAAAGATATAAAGAAAAAATATGAGAATCTAAATAACCTCGAGATATTTAAGCTGGTATCAGCAGCGAAGACGTGTTTATCCTCCTACTGCTGCGGAAAATGCACCTGTAAGTATATCAGAATCCAGAATCCTTTATTTGTCCCGCGAGGGGAAATTCGGTTCAACAACAGCCAGAGCAATATACCAAGAAAATAAAACACCCAGAAATAAAAAAATAATAAAAAGAAAAAGAAAGAAAATCTAAATAGAATAGAAAATAAATCTGCACTATATTATATATTCACAATCATATTTACAAAAATAACAAGAAAGGTGCAGTTAAATATTTATCTTGGTGTGTTCTTGTTGAGGAGTCTGATGGCAGCAGGGATGAAGGACCTGCGGTACCTCTCCCTCACACACCTGGGATGGAGCATCCTATCACCGATGGAGCTCCTCAATGCCCTCAGTGTGTGCTGGAGAGGGTGAGATAAGTTCCTCCTCATGGAGCCCAGCTTGCTCCTTATCCTCCTCCCAGACACTTCCTCCACAGGATCCAGGGGGCGCCCTAGGACGTAACCGGCCTTCTTAATAAGGCTGTCCAGTTTAGCCCTATATATATAAATATATATATGCATTTATATATGACGTAACTTCCGTTTAATACGTCACTAAGATGGCGGCCGTTTAGTGTGGTTAGTGTCCATCGAACCATGCTCAGTTTTGTGGGCGTGTTAGTACGCCAATTTAGTGTGCATGGCGCACTAAATTTCGCATACTAAGAATTGAGACGCACTAACGCACTAAAAATACTAACTTTTAGTACGCTAGTATGCGATTTCAGACACAGCATTGGTGAAAATTCAACAGATAGTGTGGCTTTCTGGTAACTTTTTCGGACTTTATTTGGGTGCATTTTCCTTCGGCACACGTCAGCCTCACCTTGTAGCCCTGAGTCCGGCTCTGGCACCAGCGCAGCATCCAGTTCCTCTTGGAGCCTCCGTGGCGATGCAGCAGCGTGTTGAAGCCATCCTGGGATCTGCGGAGAGAACGACTGTTCAAAACACTTTTGGGGGCCTCAGACAAAATAATCTCATTAGAAGTTGAACTTTTCAGGCGAAAACCCCCCGTCCTCGCAGGTAAAGAAACCTAATTACGATATCGATTCGACAGGGACTTTGTTTTGCCTTCGGTATCGAGTCCGACAGACGAATGTGCGCGGAACGGAGCGTGCAATTGGATTAACACAGGATGTAACAATAAGGTCAGTCTGGAAGAAATAATGATCTGCTGTGTGTGTGTGTGTGTCAGTGCGTTTACTCACATGTTGGCTGGAAGCTCAGCGGAGGTTGGGTTGTACCTTTTTAAAGACTCTTTTCCTGCAAAAAACAGGGGGAAAAATCCCGACATGTCATTGACAAGACTGTGTGTGTTTGTAGTTGTGTATTTTCTTAGCCAAAACTTCTTGAATAGAAATTGTTAGATTATATTGCAACTGAAAAGGAAATAAGTTTCCTTGAAAAATTTAATAAAGTGGTAGAATTGAGGCCCATGGGCAACACACGGCCTTGTGGCTAACTCATCCAGAGCTAGCAGATAAATCGATCCTGATAAAAATGTACACACAATTAAGTTTTGTTAAACACCAGAGTACCAAAATGTATCCAACGTATTTCTCCGGCTTTTTTGCCCCCAAGTTGAGTTGATCGATTGCTTCTTGCTTGCGTCTGGAAGGTCCTTTTGTTAGCGTCACTTGACTGTCTGTCAACTGTCTTTAAACTAGGCTTTACCGGCACCGTTTGAAAAATAATCCAAACGTGAAAATAATCCGCGGGATATGCAATTTTACTTCATTACACAAGAGTTAATCCAAGAAAAAACAACACATTTTAATGTATAATTCTTAATTATATCTTGAATTATATATTTTTTACACACTTTTTTCAAGTTAAGTTGTTGATCCATTGCTTCTGTCTGGCCTTTATTAGCTTCACTTGACATTTTTAATTTTATCGTTGAATTATGAAAATGTCTTCAAACACGGCTTTACTATCATTATTCACTGTTATTTACTGTAAAAAAAAAAAACACACAAAAAACGGTTCCATTTTGACTTTAACCTTTTTTGACATATCTCTAAACCTTCAACTTATCATTGTGGTTAAAGTAAGCCTTTATCGTAGTTAGCTTTCTTGTCATTGACCTCTTTAGGTTTCTTATATGGCATGTAATACAGGTTTTTGCTCTTTAAATTGTATACTGCAGGGGGCGCTATAGTTGCTAAATCAATGTTTACACTTCATAATTTGATACCAACCAGGAAGTGAGTACCTCCACATTCATGACACCATCTTACGAACCTGTGTTGGCGTTGGACCGGCTCTCTTGGTCGTTCAAACCTCTACCAACCCGGATCTGCACCAAAAAAAACAACAACAATAAACGACTGATGTCTCGGAGAATGAGACGCAACTGAATTCTTACATCGTTTCCACTCTTGTTGCTCTCGGACGAGGTCGACTGTGACCCGTTCTGTACCGTTAACGGTTCCGGTGGCGATGACGACGATCGAGAGAGGCTTCTGATGGTTAAAGCAATAAGCGAGAAATCATTTTCTTAACAAATGTACGGTTTTTAACTCCATAAACAAATGTAAAAATCCTATGGATTCCTTATACTGGACATTTTGTTGCAACTTTCATTGAGTGTTGTGGGTCTTTCGTTCCTAACGTCACCGATTCCATTTCAAAATGTCATTGACTGCCATCATCCTGTCACAGACTGAGTCCGTCAACTGTAGTGAAGATTCCATTTGACCGTTTTTAATCGGGTAAAAACTAGCTAGCATGGCAAAAATTCTCTAGGTAATGTTGGCTTCAAGAAAAGTCCCTTTTAAACATGTTTTTATAAGATATTCTTTAGACTTGACGTATAATTATTTGGCAGAAATAGCTTTATTTTGGCACCAAAAAACATTTAAACCATTTCTACCGTTGTGCTTGGAATTCAAATTTTTCAAATTTCTGTATTTTTCAAAGTGATCTACATTCTGCAAATCTCAAGAGGAGCAAGTCTTTTAACCTATCTTGATCATAATCTTTTTTTTCACTCTCCAAAATTCTTAGTCGAAACACTATCGTCTTCCTCCTGATCTTGCCTTATCCAAGTCAACGCCTTGTAAACCTCTTTTAAGTAAGTAAGTAAGTAAGCAAGTAATATTTATTTATATAGCGCTTTTCGAGACCAGGGTCACAAAGTGCTTAGACAATCAAAACAATACTCAAAAAAGTACATACTTTAAAGATCAAGATAATACTGAGAACAACACAGGAGTTCGAGAAATTCAAGGAAAAGCCTGAACAAATAGAAACGTCTTAAGGTGTTTCTTAAAGGAGTCAGTAGATCCATCAAGCGCAAAGAGAGAGGAAGATCGTTCCGAGTGTAAGGCTGGATCAGATCAGTGATGTAAGGAGGAGCCTGACCATGAATAGCTCTGAAAGTAAGAACCAGAATTTTAAAGTTGATCCTGAAAGAAACTGGAAGCCAGTGAAGAGTTTTAACATTGTGAGTACAAACTCGCTTCTCTTCTGCAACCCTCTCCACCCATACCACCCTGTCTGCACTCTCCTCTTCACCTCCCGATTAAATAAAACCAAGAAATTGTTAATCAAGGATTTTATTTTGAAAGAATGAATCCTACCTTGACCTCTCAGACACCGTCGTCCTGGTAATCTCCGCGCTCTTGTCCTTATTGGCCAAATTCCTCAAGTACAGCTTGGTCACGCCCTTATTGTCCTCGATCTTTTTACCGTCATTCAACGACGTCCCTGAGCAGTCCAGTCTTTCCCGACCCTTCTGGTTGGCCGCCTGGTCGTCGTCGTCGTTGTTGTTGTTGTTCTCCTCCCGGTTGGGTCGATCTCGCTCCAGGGTCAGATGGGCCAGTTTCTGCTGACTCGCCTTCAACTCGTCCCTGAGTTTGACCAACTGTGCGTCGCTCTCCTTCTGTCGCCGCCTGGCGTCCTCCAGTTCATTCTCGGTGTCCTCGTGGGTGGCGCGTAACACCAGGATCTCTTCTTCCGCCTCTGCTCGTAACCTGTCTGCCACCGCTACTGCCACCTGGAAGTCATTCTGGAACTGCAGCCATTCCGTTTGCTCCGTCTGGAAATCAAATAAAAGCAGATTTACATTGTATTTCCATTGATTCTATTTATAGTAAATCCAAAAAAATGCAGAATCAGCTTCCCTTCTCTATATTATTAAACGCTTATAATAAAAACATAAACATATTTGTCATTAATCATTCAAATCTACGATAACAAAATGTTCTTTCTGCAGATAAAGTAACTGTAAGGACCTTAAAAAGAAAGTCCAAAGTTCAAGTGCGCAGCTTTATCAGATTTTATTGACTCCAGACTTGCCTCACTAAAGAAAAAAAAAAACCGTTTTATTTATTGAGAGCTGACGAAACATACTGAGAGCTTACATAGCATGTTTGGACTTGCATTTACACTTGTTGATGTTTTTACTACCAGGACACATGCACAATATTTTTTTTTAACATTTCTGAATCTTTGGTTTGAAGGGTTACACAACAATCTGTTTTCATTTTTTTTTTTGGACCACACGTGATAGGCCACGGGTGGATGAAGGGAAGTGAAGAAGAGAGTGAAGGCAGGGTGGAAAAAGTCAACTAAAGAACAACTAAAAAGGGGTTGTGTGGGCTAATAAAATTGCAGACACAGCATTTTTTACTGTTAGTATTTTCATTAATAATTACATACATACATTTTTTTGTATATATATATACAGGCAGAGAAAGAGGCACCATTTGTTCCTTCTTTTGTACCATCAATTTTCGCCGTATGTTTGCCGGCGCTCGTTCTTCTACGTCCATGCTTGTTAAAATAAAAAATGAAACACGGCCTCAGCTGCCGTTTTTCACTCAAGGACTGTGCAAATCGTTTAGTGTAAGCAGAGCAGAAGTATTTCTATCTGTGCTATGCTAGTGCTAAAAATGCTATTTTGATAATGTAGCTTACACGCAGTAACGGTAATTAAATTAACACCTATAGCATCATGCGTTACCGATCTATCTCTATATAGCTAATATAGAGGTAGCAATGCTAGTTTGCTAACAAAGTAAAGTTGAAAAAAATTCTAAAAGAATTTAAAGTCGTCCAAATTGTTCCAAAATAGTGTTAGCAATGCTATTTCGCGTACAAAAGCTTAAGTGTACTTTCTGTGTTATCATTCCTAACTTCACTTCTTCAGTGTTTAAATGTGTCTGATTCAAAACCATCATCATACGTCTGGACTTGCTGATAACATTTCCAGTGAAAGGTGCTCATGCTTGCGAAATTCCCACTGAAGCAGGAGCTACAACAAGACGGGACAACGGAAAGTGGGTTGAGCAAGACTCTCTCCGGAGTGAGGCCCATATGTGTACCAAGAAATCCAACGCTCTCCGGATTCACTCCGGCTCTTATATCCCGCTTTTAATATCAAATTCTTCGACGTGTGAAAAGAGCCGACTTTAATGTGCTCGCCCTGACAATAGAGCAATTCGAGCCAGAAATATTAGAGGTTAGGTGAAGGGTCGGAGGGATCGTAATTAGATGGAGATGTGGAGGAGGAAGCAATATCCGAGTCAGTTTCTCCCTCATCTGACCAGTGACTCACGACCCACAGCTGGACTCCATTACGTAGGACACACACACCACACACACCAATATCATATGACTCTTTTCTCACCCTCAAATATCTCACTCCTTTCGTTTGGAGCGAAGGGAAACATTTGGAGGAGCTTTTTTTTTTTTCCCCTCAGAGCTTTTGTTATCTGCTCACCAGCACTCCAAGTAGAGCATGTCTGTTTAAGGAAACAGGAAGGGGCGCTCCTCTGTTCACAATGAGATAAGACTATGGATTTTCGGGCATCAGACATGCACCCGAGCGCTCCCTGAAGATGTGACCCGGTGTCCCACTGGACACCAGAATCTTGGAAAGCTTTCTTAAGTAGCATCTTCTGTGAGTTAATGTGAAAAGACACGTCCTCGGATCAACCTCCACCATCAATCTAAGTATGTGTGCAACCCTTCATGCTTGTACTTTCCTTTCCAGCTCTTGTTATCTCTTAGGTTGTAAACAGTTGGACTCTTAATCCGTTTACCTTGCGTTGACCAACTGTCCTAACCCCTGGAATCTAAAGAGTGGCATCAAGACACAGCGGTGCAATGTACAGGGCAATTAGGTTCAATGACGACCTTTGTGATTCTTAAGATTTCCAAGGTTTACTCAGGTACTCCAGTTTTGTCCAAGAGGCTATTGTGCTTATTGGGAGATTCAGGTTGTGCTATATTCCAATCGCCTACTACCCAAAGTTTCCCCACTGGTACCCCAACATACCTTGCTGGCCAATATACCCTTCCCTAGCACAGTACTAGGCCTACTCCGCTGTTTGAGGAGTATTGACCTATCGGAAGATCGGTGGGAGATTCTTTTTTTTTTTTTTAAATAGAACGAAGCTGATTAACTTTCAAGAAATTATCTGACTCTGATTTAAGCTTATGCAGGTGGAAAAGAGACAACGTTGTGGAGGTCAGATGGTAGAAAGGGAAATTGTTTCTACAATTTAAGACAATTCATGACTTTTACTACCATACCAAGTTAAAATAAGACCAACTCAGCATTCAACCAAAATGTAAATAAATAACCAGACCAACTACATAGGTTTAATAACTTTTCAACATAAAATTATACACTTTTTAGTCAACTGAACTACTTTTCGTTGACTCCAACCATTCTGATTTTATAAATGCATCTGCACCAAGTACACTGCTCCTCAAACACCTGCCTGGCGCCGCTTTCAGCCATGAAGAAAAATATTGTTGCCAATGTTGCTTAAAGCAAACATCTCAAACGTTTATTCTTTCTTTAGAAGTAGCTGCATGGGCCATGGGTTGAAGTAATACCGCGAGGTGCATCTACTGCGAGAGCCCCGACTGCAGCGGCGTCACTTTTTTGTTAGCTTTGCTATTTTGATGGCACATCAAGTAGGCTTTGGTCATACAGTATGCAGTTTGATTCCAGTATCCATTTCAGCATCGACCCACACTGAACGCCAAACAAAATAAAGGGTTCACCGTCATGCTGCCTTTTTGTCTCCATCTAGCTAGCTGAGGTCACTGGGAGGCTAAAAGTGACCCTGAAGAAACATGTTTAGAGAAGTTCTTGAATTCTTCCGTCTCAACACAAATGACCTTGATTTGCTGATAGAACCCTGCTCTCTCACTCCAAAACTTTACATATTGGATTTGAATTTAATCAAACCAAGTAGCTTCAAATTCTGTAGCGTCTTTAGTCCGGGTTGTTCAACCGGTCTCGTTTGGGTTAAAAAGCTTGCAGAGATCATTCCTGGAAATCTCCGACAGCAGTCACCTGGAACTGATTCCGGCGGTCTCAGATTGAGTCAATCTCCAGGAGGAAAGCAACACTGAGACACACACACATGTTAGACCTCAGCTTTAGGGGTTTTCTACTTGTTGGTAAAGACAATAGAAGGCACATTAACGCAGACAGATGGTTCTTTGGTAAAACGCCCCTCACGGATCACTGCACATTGTTTAATCGCTTCGTCTTTCTCCGCTGTACTTAAGTGTGTCTGTGACAGTTTGAGGAGTTGAGGGGAAAAAGTAGGACACATAGAAAGTATGGCGAGATAACCAGAGGAAGTGACAGAATGTGACATGAGGAATGATCGCTTTTGAATAGAAACAATATCCAAAGACTGATGGATTTTGGAGCTGAAAGGTGCAGGAAATGAGTTGGGCCGGGAAAGAAGACGGGAGGACGACAAGATCGAGGGCAGCTTTAAGGCAAAAAGCTGCGGGGTAATTGTTTTGGGCTCGGGAAGGAGTGGTTAGCTCCCTGATGGAGAAAGAATGAAGGCTGAGAGGCACAGCCAGGGGAGAGGGAGGAGGCCGGCCTGAGAATCCGCAGCAACAGCCAAGACTCTCAATGCATCTGTATGAATTTGTCAGTCTCACGTGTGCCGCACACAAAAAACAGATGGCCAGTCAGCCGGTGTAAGTCCCCCCCTCACCCACCACGCCCCCCTGCCGCTACCTCACAGCGGAGTCGGAAACAAAACAAGTCTTGTCTGCCGGACAAACAGAATGCAAACCCCTCCTCTGCACTTTTCTTTCACTGGGTTCTCAAAAACTGTTCCCCGTACAGCCAAGCTGTCTGGGATCATAAAGTCCAGCATCGGCCCATCGAGGGCCCGTGTCAACAACGGGGCTACGTCGTGCCAATTCCTAATACGCAGCTACCTCTCGGTGCTTTACCACAGTCTCTCTGAGGTTTAACTGGCCAGTGGGAAGATTACATTTCTTACTCTGATCAGGGGGTGGAAGAGAAGAAGGAAAGTTCAATGCTCAAGAATCCAGACTATCAGCTCGAAAGAGACAAAGGCAGGATAGTTGATAGCTCACACCACTAGTGCAATATAATCTGTCAATGGAAACACTTGAATAAGCAAAAGAACGTGGGGGGGAAAACGCAATGCTAACACTAGTTCTACAGCTACTGAATGTTACCTACATAGCTAGTCACATGAATAGTTCAATAAAGAGAAGACGGCGTAAAGAATATGGACTTTTCTTAGTAATTTACTTGAAGAAAAATAATACTGTAGTACCAACTTCCTGTCGTTCCAAACTGTATCTCAATGGTATGGGCACAAGGGGTATTCAGGTGCCAACATAATATGGGACATTTCCAACTCAGCTATACGTAAAACTCCCATTTTTGTGCAGCTCCCCATTGTGGTATAAAAAACTATTAATCGAAATAAGGTTTGCATTATAACAATTAGAGACATATTCTGGTATCAGTGATGCAATTCCATGTCCATCATCAGGTTTTCTACCTGTGTTCTTTTTCCTGGAAATAACTCGGGTAGATTTTCTGCATATAAACAACATCAATATTACCCAATTTAATGCCACTATGAAGAGGTGTGCCATACATACTAGGATGCTAACATCAGTAAAAAAACATTTATCATTTGTAAAAGAAACTACATTTTATGCTTGGAATTATTATAGTTATGTCTAACCAAGACAAAGACTACTTCTCCATCTATGAATATGGGTAAAAAAAACACAGATTTCAAAAAAAGTTCCCATGCTATTACTCCCCACGCTACGACCCTTCAGATAATAATCCCTGGCTAACACCAAAGATGCTTAGACAAAGACATCTTGTACCCGATGAAATGGAAAAATGGAGTATCCCTTTTCAGCCTAATGCTCTTCAAATAAATGAAAAATAAAAGTGAGGCCAGTGGATGAGGAAAGAAAATAAGGGAGTTGCACTTGCAGGTCATATTCCAGCTGTCGTAATCGGTGGCGGGGAAACTTGGGAGCCTCTTTGCAACAATCCTCACAAGGGAGGGTCCGAAATGGAGCAGACGATGAGAAGGAAATAACCATTGAATATCATCATCATCGTAAAAGAACTTTCGTTTCCCCCAGTTGAGAAAACATGATCAAAAGCAGAGGTATATTCAGAAGTGGTTCAAACTAATGGTTGGACACCAGACCAGCTCCTCTCGTGGGCCCCCGAAGACAAGCAGAGGACAGGAAGTCCGCTATTAACCAAACTGCAGCTCTCCGAAGAGCTCCTACTGTGAAGGGGGTGTTTGGAATCATCTCCTGGATGAAAGGTCAAGAACAGAGGACTGATAATATTTAGCTGGATGCCGTGACTTCCTGTTTATACTGTGGTTTGACGTGAAAATACATAAGTCTGGAAGAAGGGCCCAGAGAAGCACTAAAGCTGGCGGATTAGTACACGGATGTTCTTTTCCATCAGAAGGAGGCAAGAGTTGAAGCCTTTAGACAGGAAGACGACCAGGATGGTACCACCAACATCCGCTAAACTATAACGCACATCTTTACAGATAGAAAATAATAATGACTTAAGTATTTACACACTTGGAAGCTTCACTTGTTGGGACTTATCATGTTGATAAAAACTTCTGTGAAGTTTAAACAGATTTAGAGCTTTGTATCTTTTCAAGGACCACGAAAAGTCCTTTAAAAGTGGTGTAAGAGTTTGTTGGTTTAGTTAGATTTTAATGGACAATTTCAACGACTATAAGTTTCCCATAAGGATGAGTCCTCCGGTTCTTGCCCCAAGTAGCTGGGATAAACTCCAGATGCATAAAACATATGTATTCTGAGGCTTAATCAGGGGATAGATGTTTGAGAAGTGGAAGTAAATCTGGGTGTGACCCGGAATATAATAGAACACCAGGGAAAGGACAGAATAGAAAAGCCAACCTTTTCAATGCTAGCAAGATTAGCAAAGCTTGCAAGATTAGCAAAGCTAGCAAAATTAGCATCGCTACCGACGACGGTAACAGAAGCAAAGAAACCGTGTAAGTGGAGATGATTATGTGAAATGACATCAATACATCAGGTAAGTTTCTCAGCTTGGGAAACAAATCAAAGCAAAAAGCATCGGCGTATTCATCGTCATCTTACCCGCATCCTCGTCCTCAAATTAATGACTTCACACCGTAGTTGCCTCAGTATATCTGAAGGGGAGAAATGAGAAATATCAACACATGCATATGAAACATCCAGAAATATCAGAGTATTGATTTGCCCTTTTAATCGTGGAAACACTTGTAATAATGGCCTCAAAAAGTTTGGACTAGTGGCTCATATTTGTGAGTTCAATTACAAAACAATTTTGTAAAAAGTTGTTGCATTTTAAATACTGTTTTATATATTATAAGGTATTTCTGTTTATATGTATTACCTTAAGATATTTATTAAATAATTTCAATACCTGAAAAGTTTATTTGTATATATGTAGTTACTTTTTTATATTGATTTTCTTTCTAAAGATTGTTATTGGCGCACCCTACCTTTTTTTAAAATTATTATTGTATTCTGTCCTTTTTTTATTTCAATTCTATTTTTTTCTTCTTTTATTATCATCAACTTCCAATTGCATTAGGTTTTTATTAAAAACATTGTTATCATTTTTCAAGACGCATTCACTTACCTATTTATGTGCCTTTATAAATTTATAAAGGTAGAATATGGTCAAACATAAAACGTTCCATTATAGATTGGTTAATGTATTCATTCCAAATATGTTTGACCTTAAAGTGAAAGTTCACCAAGAATTTAAATTTCTCTTAAACTCAACTCACCCACATGTTGACTAAGGCTTGGGTTTTTTGGCATAAATGTACGTACATATGACGGCCATAAACAGTGCTTATTTTCTTCGTCCGCCTGTTCAAAAAAAACACTTAAAACCATTAAAATACCTCCAAACGTGGTCTGTAACATCTTGCATTGCAGTCTCAACTAGAAGGAATTGTTCAGAAAAAAATTAAATTAAACTCGTTTGAAGCCGAAGCTAAAATGCTAACATGCTAACAGACAGGAAATGCTCTCGCTAAATGTTGCATAAACTTTCAGTGTAGATACTTATACAAAAAGGACAATACAGATGAACAGTATGGAGGTATTTAGATGTTTTTTGTTATTTTTTTTGTGAATATCAAATGGACAAACACTTCCTATAACTCCAAAAAGACACAGATTACTCCCAACATGAGGGTGAGTAGAACATTTGTGATTTTTGGGTGAACTGTCACTTTAAACTCAGAGGTAAACACACAAAAACCAAGAGCCCAAATTAAGCTAAACACACAGATTCCTTTGGTGTGTTAAAATAACAAAGGCAACGATCGAGTACAACTTTCATAAAGTCAACCATTTCCGTAAAAATGTTTACCCGTTTCTGACACAAAAGTTTCTTGTTTCAAAAGTTACAAAGTTTCTCCAAATCGAGTAACTGTAACATGAGCGAAGGGAACAGAGCCCGGGACAACAGAAAAGTACCTTGTGTCGTACCTGTTACGTTTCTTGTTGCATCCTCTTTGGGTTCGTCGTGCAGTGTTACCAGACACTCGTCCAGGAGCTTCTCCATTTCCTCGCCGTCTTCAACCTTCAGACCAACGGGCGCAGAAGTACCGAGTCTGTCGTCTTGACATTTTTGATCCGAGTCGCTGCCCACGAGGGGAGAGGAAGTCGCCTCCTCGGACTGGCTTTTTGGGACGTGAACGGCCGGAGACACTAGTGGTGACACCGGTGGTTCAGGGGTGAGCGAAGATGGAACGTTCTCCTCTGGATCTTCTTGTTCGTCTCGGTCTGGTTTGTCATGGACCGGGACGATTTGTGTCGCAGGAGGAATTGGACTCGTGTTAAGAGTGGCAGGCGGTTGACTCGTGGGTCCTGGGACTGGGGTTGGAGATGAACCTGGGCTCGGGGGGGAGGCTTTCGGAGAAGGGGAAGGGTGGAGTTGGGGGACACTTGGTTTAGGACAGGGATCTTCGGCCAGTGGAGAAGCAGGAGGTGTGTGCGAGATGTCCAGATGAGGTCCTGGAAACAATATTAGATCGAGTTTAAAATGCATTCATGGTATTTTGAACACACACTGCTATGTCGCTGAGTTCACTAAGAGGGAGCCAGACGAAGGGAGAAGGACGACATATTCAAGTTTTATAATGAGTAAGTAAATAAAGTAGTTTTACATAAATTATTTAATGGACTATATAAACATAACTACTTTAACTACATTATAAAAGAAGAAAAAGATTGAACACATAAAGGCCACGCACATTTTGTAACATGAGATAGTAACACATACTGTAAATGCAAAAATATATTTCAGTTTTGATACTGCCTGTAACACGGCAGTAATATGGCTAGATAAAAAATAATAATGAACAAGTCTATGCTAGAACAGTCATTATAAAGTAAGCCATTTGCTCTTACTATCCCTAAAAAAAAAAATGATGTCCACTCTTTACGCTGCCGTCTCCAACATCTCATCCTTGCTTCATTGATGCCAGGTCTTCAACTTAAAGCTAAATACATCCCTCTGTGTGTGTTCTCCATCATACAGGTGTGTGTACGATGGCCGAATACATTATTTAATCGGTCTTCACTTCCTGCTAGAGCGCCTCCTGGAGGATATTAACGCGTACAAAGATTAACCCTTTTATTTGTGTAAGAAAATTACATTGCGGCTAATACTCTTAAATTTCCATGTACTTTTAGTAAGTAAGTAAATAATTTTTATTTATATAGCGTTTTTCGAGACCAGGGTCACAAAGCGCTTAAACAATCAAAACAATACTCAAAAAAAAAAAAAAAAAAAAAAAGTACATACATTTAAAGATCAAGATAATACTGAAAACAACACAAGAGTTCGAGAAATTCAAGGAAAAGCCTGAACAAATAGAAACGTCTTAAGATAAAGGAGTCAGTAGATCCATCAGCGCAAAGAGAGAGAAGATCGTTCCAAAGCTTAGGAGCAACAGCCTGAAAAGATTTCTCTCCTCTGGTCCTGAACCGTGTGCGTGGAACCATAAGTAGATTCTGATCCACAGACCTCAGAGCCCGAGCTGGGGTGTAAGGCTGGATCAGATCAGTGATGTAAGGAGGAGCCTGAAGTAAGAACCAGAATTTTAAAGTTAATCCTGAAAGAAACTGGAAGCCAGTGAAGAGTTTTAAGGACCGGAGAGAGAGATGTGAGTTCTTCTACTAGAGCGGGTCAGAATTCTCGCTGCAGAGTTTTGAATCAACTGCAGGCGAGACGATCCTTCTTGTTAAGACATGAAAATAAACTGTTACAATAGTCCAGACGAGAAGAAACAAACGCGTGGATTACAAGCTCCAGATGATGTTGTGACAACATTTTCCTAAGTTTAGAGATTTTTCTCAGTTGAAGGAAACAGTTTCTGTTCAGTTTTCTGCAGTGTTGAACTAGAGACATGTCTTTATCAAATAAAACACCCAGGTTTCTCAGGCTCAGTTTGACAGACTGACCTAAGTCACCCAAGTACTGACTCAACCCTGGAATCTTATCATCAGGAGCAATAACCAGTGTTTCAGTTTTGTCCACATTTAGCTGCAGAGTGTTTTCACTCAGCCATTGTTTGATTTCTAGCAAACAATTGACTAAGCTGTTCAGCCTCTGGCGCTCAGTTAGGTTCAGGAACTGTTTGAATTCTCACAAAAAAAGCTAGAAACCCCTGTTTTTTTTACTTTAAAATGTAATGATTTATATGTCTTTATGTTAAACAGATTAAAAATCCAAATGCATTTTTACTATTTAAACACATGAAAGAGTCAAAATATCTTCACCAAGCGACAGATATTAAACGTAAATCAGAAAAAAAAAAACACACACTCACAGCAGATTTAACAACAATCCTACAGAGATATCATCAAGAATGATCTCAGGCCTGACTAGTTAATCATTATAAACGTGTTCGTACGACACATGATAAAACTATGTCGTACAACATGACTCATCAACACTCAATGACTGGAATGAAAGGACTTCAGTGGTCACTCCTCCGGGAACATCGACACTCAAACCCATTCAGACTTTCAGCACCAAATTTAGACATTTTTTCGAATTTGGACTAATCTTCGCCTTGTTCGGACCGAACCCGGCTGAAGGTTTAGCGGCACCTGCTGTGAGCCCGGATCATTAGTCCAGACTGACAGGAATGTCTCGTAACTTTCTCATGCCCGAAGACTTCTTAACGTGCTCGTCCGCCCGTGACCCCGGCGGTATGGGAGAGTGTGTGTGAGTGTGTGTGTGTGTCAGATAGCATTAAGGGCTCCCCGTGATGAATCCACTGCCCTTGTGTTGAGCCGGGGAATTCTGCCGATTCATCACAGCTGGCCCCGACGGAGCCCGAGCGAACCGCAGAGGAGAATGACCAGTGGTTGATGAGCAACGCTCGGGACGCCTGCCAAGTTTCTCCCTCACACACACACACACACACACACACACACACATCTACGTTGTGACTTTCCTGATTAACCCCTTCATTCCCACCAATCCTGAAACGAAGGGATTGAATCAAGGAATTTCAAACTAGCCTTTTTATACGGTAAAACTATGAGGTAGTAAAAGGTAAAAGCTAGATTTAATCAGATATCGGCCACAGAATCATGAAATATAATGAAAAATCGGCGATAAAAATAAATAAATAAACTGTACAAAAGCTGTGTTTCTAAATGAAAGTGATATTTCTTCGAACATGTTTCTGAAATATGTTGTTTTGCGCACATTTATGTTTAGTGTCTCATATGGGAGTTTTATTACATGTATCCCATAATAACCATTTTTTAGCTTCATCATGTGACTTGGTACATATACAGGTGACTTGTAATTGTGCTTTTTAAATACAATTTTATGACAAACCACTTCGTAAAAACACCTTTTTCGGTGAGGTTTTTCCCAAAAAGTCTTTAAGATGTTGTGTAGCTATCATTTAGTGAAGGATATTCATTGTTAGATGGTATTTATTATTGATTTAAGGCTCTAATGCAGAGGCATAAAGGGCCAAAATGTCAACATAATCTAGATCGAGGGCCTCACCATCACATTCTCACATTATTTCAGGCTATTTTACTATTTCATCGAACACACATTGTGTTTAGGTGTGTGTAGGTTGGTGCGGTTGTGTGTCTGTCTAGGTGTGTGTAGGTGAGTATGTGTGAGAATGTGTAGCTGTGTGTGTATGTAGGTATGTGTGTAGGTGTGTGAGTATGTGTAGCTGCGTGTGTATTTAGGCGTGTGTGTTATAAGGTGAATAGGTGAAGTTTGTGTGAGATCGTGTAGCTGTGTGTGTATATAGGTATGTGTGTGAGTTAGTGCGGTTGTGTATGTATGTATGTAGGTATGTGTGCGTGTGTGTGTATATGTAGGTATATGTGTAGGAATGTGAGTTTGTGTAGCTGTGTGTGTATGTAGGTATATGTGTCGGTGTGTGAGTTTGTGTAGCTGTGTGTGTATGTAGGTATATTGTGTAGGTATGCGAGTTAGTGTAGTTGTGTGTGTATGTAGGTATATGTGTAGGTTTGTGAGTTAGTGTGGTTGTGCGCGTATGTAGGTATATGTGTAGGTTTGTGAGTTTGTGTAGCTGTGTGTGTATGTAGGTATATTGTGTAGGTATGTGAGTTAGTGTAGTTGTGTGTGTATGTAGGTATATGTGTAGGTTTGTGAGTTAGTGTGGTTGTGCGCGTATGTAGGTATATGTGTAGGTTTGTGAGTTTGTGTAGCTGTGTGTGTATGTAGGTATATTGTGTAGGTATGTGAGTTAGTGTAGTTGTGTGTGTATGTAGGTATATGTGTAGGTTTGTGAGTTAGTGTGGTTGTGTGTGTATGTAGGTATATGTGTAGGTTTGTGAGTTTGTGTAGCTGTGTGTGTATGTAGGTATATTGTGTAGGTGTGTGAGTTAGTGTAGTTGTGTGTGTATGTAGGTATATGTGTAGGTTTGTGAGTTAGTGTGGTTGTGCGCGTATGTAGGTATATGTGTAGGTCTGTGAGTTTGTGTGGTTGTGTGTGTATGTAGGTATATGTGTAGGTTTGTGAGCTTGTGTAGCTGTGTGTGTATGAGTAGGTTTGTGAGTTAGTGTGGTTGTGTGTGTATGTAGGTATACATGTAGGTGTGTGAGTTTGTGTAGCTGTGTGTGTATGTAGGTATATGTGTAGGTTTGTGAGTTAGTGCAGTTGTGTGTGTGTATATTTTGACATGTGTCATCACTGCAGGCTTTAAAAACAAACAAAAGTCTGTTTCTCTCAGTGAATCAATATTGACTTTTATTAGTATTTGTAAAGCTCTTGAGCGCCACATTCAACGAGTCGACCCTTGATATCTACGTGTCTCTAATGTGATGTCACAGATGTATATCCCGGGACATCTTATAACAGGTACTGACCACTGCAGAGTCGACACAAACACCGTTTGGATCCGTTTTAAGGAACAAAATAAAAAAAAACCGCACCTGAGAGTCCATGGTTGTCTTTGCTGGAGAAGTTCCCCATGGTCCGGAACCTTGTGTCCAGCAGGTGATCCCTCTGCTTCAACTGGGTCGAACACAGAACAAAAAATATTCAAGTCGCGGATCCTCTTCGTGTTTAAAGAAGTTTCTTTTTCCCGCCTGTGACTCAACGGAGCAAATAAAACAACAATAATAGTTGAAAAAACCCGATAAAAGCCTTTCAAATAATCGCCAAATACATTTTTATGACAAAAACGAGACGTTTTAAGATTTAAAAAAACTGACCTGACAGGGAGAAATAAAACCCACGGGTTCGGTCCACTTCACTTCCACACTTGTCTTCAAGACAAAAACAAAAACGAAAGAAAGACTTAAAAAAAAAAACGTGTTCTGTCTCGAGTGTTAACGCGTCACATGTTGCTGAGGGAAAAGTAACAACTTCATCGCAGAGGAGGAACCGAACCGAAGACCTGCTCGAGAAACATTGATATAATCGATTACCGATGACACCGATGTCCGTTTTTCTTCGGCCGCTAGAGGGCGCGGTTCAGCCGCAGCAGCAACTTCTTCTGGAGTAAAAAAACTTCAAAATAAGTCTCGTTGTCGTAAAAAGTAATGTTGTTAATTGTAAGAAATACAACTTGTTTTATTGTAAATTCTTTCAAATACTTTAGCAGCAATTGCGATTTCATAATGGATGTATTTCAATGACTTGTACTGAAGTTGGTTGATTTTATGTTTGTTATTTTATTGTCACCTCCTTTTTTCTCCTTATTTATCTTTATTTCTAAAGAAAAAAAAGAAGATGGATGGATCTCTATTACTCTTTATCAAAACCAAAATGTCCTTTTAGACATTTCTACCCTTTGAACAGAATCTTCCTTAAAAAATATAACATTTTCTTTAAAATGTTTATCTTATTAAAACAACATTCTCAGAAAGAAGAAAAATGAAAGAATCCAGTTTTATTCTGCGTAATCACTTTTTTATTGTGGGCTAACACTGATGACATCACAATAGTTTTTTTTTTCCTCCCTATATTTGTTAACAACACTTTCAAGATGAATAGAGAGATTCCACACAGCAACCATGGGATCAGACTTTTCTGTCGAATAGAAAATTAACGAAAGTTGAACGTTAGAGGTTGAAGGCGCCTGTTTTTTAGGGGGGATGACTTGTTACGTTGTTTACAGGTGCTGAGTCAGGTGACCGTTTCTTTAGCGACCTATGCCAGTTGGATCCATTAGCTCTTCAGCTGAGTGGATTACCACCATTCTATTTGTGAAATACTGCGCTCCAGGTTCACTTTTGAGGGCGCTTAAAACCCACGATCTTAAGTCCACCCTCCCTGCCAGGATCATTTGGCAGGAGAACTGCTCAACTGTCGATTGATTACAAGGTCCGGCCGACCTTTTGAGTGTTGACAGAGCAGGACCTTCACTTTTCCTAACCAACTTGGTGCACTAGAGATAAGGTCTATTAATCCTGAGAAAGCTCCAGATGATGGGTTGAAGAAAAGGTTCTACAAAAATCAATTTGGACCTGAACCTGGTTCTTTTGGTAATCCCTAATAGGTGATTATAGGAATTGTGCAACGAGACATATCGCAATCCTTCCCGAAAAAAGGCACAGCACATATCCTCAACCACACTCGGTGTCTCGCCTTTTTTCGTTTGCAATTGGAAAGTGTATCCATTGGAAAAACCAAACTGAAAAAAAAATGGCGGACACCGCAGGGAGAATAGCACGAAACTGGGAAGCTCAGAAAACAACATGCTTCTCTTAGATTATGATTCCAGATTAGTTCACTCCCCGAGAATAACCTCACCTACAGTCGTTGACAGCAGGTGGTTTCTATTCTGGGTCCGTTACCTTGACTCGGCAATCTGTTAGCATGACTCGGCAATCTATGAATAAACTGTGATCCCTTGAGAGCCAAGGGGAAGTATTTCAAGATCCGGGTTCTAAGAAGTGAGCAAGGTTCTAATTGTGACATCAATTAAGGGTCAAAGTCGCGTACTGGTCCGTGAAGTGGCACACCTAGCTTGTTGGAGATCTTGGTATGAAGATAGACCAGTTTGATCTGGATATGAAGAAGACTTTATGTGTCTTGGTCGCAGAATTGGGAGAATGAATGGCTACATTCTCAGGCAAAGAATCCATTAGATAGCAAGTTAATTCTCCCTTTGCTAGTATGGTTATACTATGGGGGGATTGGACAAGGTCCTGAACAGTGGTTTGGTAGGCTAAATTTAGAGTACCCTACGCTTCTAGTACCTTCTACTTCTGGAGAGCGAAGGCATTAGCCTTTACATGCACATTGTCATTGGTGAGCATATTCACGGCCTCCAAGGGACGGGAAACATCATATTTTAGCCTTTTTAGGACGCATCATTTCAGCTGGCTAGCGTTAACTCTTTATTTGCAGTTGCAACTCTAAGCAGCCATCTTTGTATTTCGCTACAAATGACGACGAGTACAGCAGGATAGCAGCATCTTCTCGAACAACACAATCGAAACTACCGACTCTTAGGGTCAAACACATAGGTGCAGACTCAGGTCAGTTTGCATATCACCAGAGAGCACATGGGCCTCACTCCAGGAATGGGCCGGCATAGCTACAATCTTCAACATGCAAACTCGCTGGAAAACCAAGAGTCAACCTAAGGTGTTGGCCGAACACCGTTCTAAGGAAATCTCTGGCCCACGAAGCTAGGGGCCGGTTGGCCGGCGTGATGAGGATCCGTGGACCTCTGGGCGGCGGCTCCGGACACGCTGGCGTCGGTGTAGGTGCCGGCCCACTGCAGCACCCTGGCGGAGGGCCGGTGGTAGAGGGCGAGCTGCCTGGAGCTGTAGCCGCACATGCCGATCCCCACTGCGCCCAGAATCACGGCCAGGCCAGGGACCGACTTCTCCGCCGCCGGCGTCAGACCGACATTATGGTAGGCCTGCGTCTGGTGGGGAAACATAAACTTTTCAAACTTTTGCTTTTATTATTAGCACATTTTTTCCCGACCCAAAAATAAAGCCTTCCTCAATCTGCCATGACATAGATTAAAAACGCATCAACCTGAAATCGGCAAACAAAAGTGTGTCTGTATTTTGACACGGGCAATTTGCCAGGCAGACCCCTGACTATCATTAACGGCGTCGAGATAAAACCTTCAGACTTCGTAATGAATTTGCATCACGCTCCGTTAAAAACCCATTCACCGGGTTCTAACGCTCCCATTTACAAATCAATGAAGTGGCGCTTTGATTTCAACCAGTGAGGTGATTATGCACAGTGAGCCGGCGCTGATTTTATTTATTTTTATCCGTCTGTGCTGCCATATTTGCATAATAGCAAACAAGCTGCAGCGGTAATTACAGCTTATTTCTACAGTACTTATTTTTTTTATGTTAAAAAAGGTGATTTAAGAAATTCAAAGTAAAGTTTAAATGAATCTATTATTTTAACTTTACAAATATTTTTATATAAAGAAAAAACTTTATAATGGTAGCTATGTATAGTCTTAGCAGTTTAAATGTATTTAATGTTCATTAAATTAAACTTAATCCAAAGAATGATAATAAAAAACATAACATATATGACCTTTGGTGTTCATAACTACCTTAACCTTTGGTTATCTCAGGGTCAAGGTGACCCGAACGCCCCCGATAAAAATATGTTTGTGGTATCCCTTGTGTTGTCTCTGGGTCAAGGTGAACACTGCATATGACATAAAATATAAAATATTAAAGTAGTTCATGATGACAGTTATTTCTATTTCTATCCTGCTTGTAGTTATAAATAACTGTATATATAGATTATAGCCTTAAATAAATTTAGAATTATTTAGTTTAGTTTAGTTATTGTTTTTATTTATTATTATAAGTAAAATGTGATGGTTTTATAAATTATTATCTTTATTTTTTATAGTTTTTTCCGTTTTTTTTTCTGTGTATTTACTGAAGAAACAACAACAAAAAATAGAAGAATTAAAATAATATCAATCAATGAATAGTGTTGATTTGACCAATCAATAATTAATTTCATGGCTAATTTTATTTAAATTAAAGGGAAAAAAAGGTTTTAATTTCTTTTATAATTAGTTATTATGTGTGTCAAAATTATAATTAATTTATGTAAGTTAAGTTAAGTTAAGTTTATGTAAGTATTTGCATTTAAATTAACTCACAATAAATTTAAATATACACGGGTTTTTTTAACGTAATAATGAAAAACTACACATTTTCTTCTTTAAGAATATTCTTCCAAAATGTTGACTAAACTTACCTGCAACAGTCGGATGTATCCGGGCGTCAGTCTGCGCAGTAAAAGAAACATCTCTGCTCCTGGACGTTCTTCTCAGAAGCAGCGGTTCTTCAGGGCTTCCCTCCCTGGCCCCCCAGGACGGGGAGACCCTTCTTTCAGGGTTTTCTTGTGGACTCTTTCAACCTCTCCTCGGCTCTGTGTTTTGACTTCGTCGTTCGTCGCGTCTTATCACTTGCTTGGCTCTTGCATAACGCCCTCTAATCCGGGCAGGTGGAGAATCAAAGAAGATTACTGGAGACTTGGCACCGTCGGACAAAGAGAGGTTGAGTCCTGGGAGCCAATTTTTTCACACCATAGTTGATCGTACAACATGTACCAGGAGAACCTCACCTGGAATTGTACATACATTGATTTAGCATTAAATATTTACGATCTTTTTCTCAGGTAAATGTTACAATTATGATAAATATGACATGTATGATATGTAAATGGTATATAGAATGAGTGGCCATCCCCCTTTTTTAGAGTTCAGTACCTCCAAATAATTGAAAATAATGTGTATTTAGCCAGAAAACAAATGTGTTTGAGGTATCCCTTTTGTTGATTTTGAGTCAAGGTCAAGGTTTCTTTTTCTTTGGCTTCCATAGATACATATGTAGTAGCAAAAATCAACACAAGGGATACCTCAGACACATTTGTTTTTGGGCCTTCGGGTCATCTTGACCCTGAAACAACCCAAGGGAAAGTCTGTTACCTAGAAACATACTTAAAAAAAAGAAACTCAATCTCAGTAAGTGGCTCCTCTGTTTAAAAATAAGGTTTCAATATAATTACTGTTTAAAAAGATAGTGACATCTAGTGGACTCTCACAAGTATGACGCTCCATGAAGCGAAACAAATATATTTATGCATGAATTTGCCATTTTTGGAAACAGTTAAATTAAGAATTTTGAAGATTAGGAATTGCTTTTCCAAGATATTGACGCTGTTGAAAATCTAGTCCAAAAAAACATATTATTATTTGACCTGTAATAAAAAAAGTACTTTTTTTGAAACACATGCGTAAAATGTAATCAAAGTTTTTAAGCTTACATTCCTTGCAGACAAGCATAGGCTTCCTTAACTATAACCACGCCCACTCTGCTGGTTTGTCACCACGCATCATCAATGGCAAAAGTCCCCCACTTGAAGGGGCTCATTGTATAAACAAAGCAGGCATGATTTCAGCTGGCTGGAGGAGGAGTGAAGTCATTATTACGTCATAATGGACTCGGCTCTTGTAACCTCTCATTCGCCCAGATTTATAAAGTAATTAGTTCAAAACATGGTCATGATGAGGGACTTACTGCATCTTGGAGAGGTAAACATGTTAGTGAGTCAGGTTTTCACATTAGTTGATCTTAAATCCTTTTTTTGTTCGTGGTTTGGCAGGGGTCAGTACCAATCCAAAATGAAACACGTGGCTCAACCCTCACCTCCTACAGTGCCTTGGCCACCCGTGATACCGCCGCCAGGTTCCCCCTCTCTTTAACCCCTGATGGATTTGAACAAACAAACACATTTGTCGTCAAAACTACTTCACAACAAGTGCGTCTCAGACAAGTTGTGTACTTTCCATGAACTCATCCCTTTGGCAACAGAACCACGGATGAATGTATTAGAGCAGGCTCCCCGGGAGGTTCTGGATCTCAAGGTAACTCGACGACATACTGTGACGCCGCTAAAAGGAGCAGTCGGATCACAAAGGGAACAACGAGGATCAGACTGGATATCAGAGTCTGGGTGGGGGGGGGGGGGGTTCAGAAATCTGCAGGTCCAAGCTGGTGAAACACTGTTTGTGTGTGTCTCGCTTTTTATTATTGGCAGCCGGTGAAACGGTCCAATCAAACGCTCGGTTCGTTTGAGCAGCGGCAAAACAAACAAGTCGTTACTAACAAGCGAGACGGGAGCGTTGCCAGACTCGCTCATGGCAGGATGGAAGGATTTCCCTCAGATCAGGATTAAGCCTTTTGCCTTTCTCCTCGTGCAGCGACGCACACAACAAGAAACACAACAAAAAGAAACTGGAATTTATATAAAAAATATATTTATTTATCCGTGAGAAGTTTGAGTCACAGTTGGTCGCCTCGTTTCTCGCACCGCGTGAGGAGGATGTCTGTGATCCAGTATTGGAACAGAACCATGACGGCTGTAGTTTCTTCTGAAAGACAAAAAAAACAATATTTCAAATCCTTGTTGCTTTTGTTGATAAGATTTTCTTGAAGGTTCTGAAGAGAAAGTGGCTTGAATTGTGCATACAAATGATAATAATTCTAAAGAGAACTGGACAAGCCAGCCAAAAGGGACGACCTTTTGTAATTTCAGTTTTTGTTGGCAAGTTTCCTTCTTGTGGAATCTTGAACGATTAATTAAAAAGGGTTGTTTTACGTAGTTTGGGGTTGATATAAAAAAGGTCAGTCACAACCTGAAAATTTGACGTTTAATTTGTCATTTATATTTAATTGGTTCTGTTTTTGAATTGCATATTTTGTGTTTAATTTAAATTTTATTCTGTAATTCCCACCACAAAAAAAACAAATATCATGTTGTTTTTAAAACTATAAAGTTTCTGATTCGTAGATGACTTGTAAAATGGAACAGCTCCCCTGCTGGTAGAAACAACTGGTTGCATGCAAAACACTACAAATACAGCAGAATGTAAATACCTGTAAAGAAATATCATTTCGAAATAATATATAAATCTTTATTTATTAAAATCGATCCGCTAATGAATTCTGACCAAATTAAAACAAAAATTAAGGCATTTCATCCAAATTTTAAGGTGAGATTAAAAAAAGTAATAAAAAAAATACATTTCGTGTCAATTGTAGGTAAAATGTGCAAAAATTTAAGGACATATTTTCATATATTCGGAATAAATAAGAACAAGAAGATTCCGGAAACAGATAAAAAATAGAAGGAACATTTCAACATTTAAAATTCCCATTAGAAATGACTAAACTAAAAAAAAATCAGTCATAAAATGTTTATTTAAAGTAATATATCACGATCAATGTACATCATTTATATAGTAAGTGTTGATCCGAGTTTGAGTTTAATGGGGAAAAAGCCGCTACAGAACCTGGATGTTCTGCAAAAATACATCTATTCCATCAATTAGTTACGGATTAACTCATTTATTTATTTAAACTATAGATGGTCATCAAGGTCAACACTAGAGAGTCTTCTTGATCTTTATTCTCAGAGCTTCCGATTTCATCCAATTACACTCGGCTACTCAGCGCCAGGTGAGTCGTGTCTGGGGGCTTGAGGATGTTGTGTCCGAGGGGTTTAAATTTAGGGCGAGATCAGCGTCGCTAACATGCGAGTTGCGTCGGAAGGTCACCTACGACCAGGAAGTGCTTTGTTGGAGCAGATCTCCGCCTCACCTGCCGTCATCCACGTGTTATCTCCGAGACTCTCCACCGCTTTCCTGAGTCCATCTCCATCTTTCTTCTGCGACAACACGGCGAGATCATGGAGCCGCTGGAGAAACGAAGGAGGTCGACTTCCATCGACCACGTCGCTCAACAGCTCCTCGAGAGTCCGGCTCAGGCCGGGAACCTTCTTGGTTTCAGCTTCAGACCAGAGAAAGGATTGAAATGAACGACATCTTAAATCGAGGCGACGGCACATACGTTTAGGGATCCAAGCAAATATACATGAACCTCCCATCATCCCTCGGCAGGAGAATCAATATTTAGTTGCAGCACCATCAGCGTCATTCATCAGCGCGAGGAACGGCTTCATTCGAGTCCCTAAGAAAGCTCTTCAGCTCGCAGGTCAGGTTTTAATGTTCAGCTCACGCCGCCGTGTAATGAACTTGTTTACCAAGCCGCTGCTGAGCCTTTATTAAAAACTCTCAACTGCACAGTGTAATTATTTGAGATGACCGTGCTGCGTGCTTGACATTAATGATGAGCGTTAAACACACAATTTTCAAACTTTCTGAGAATGTTGCATCAAGTTTAAGTGTAGCCTTTAGACATTATTCAAGCTGCGAGGGGATGTAGTGATACAGGCTTTTAAAAAGAAACTGGGGGACCAGTCGTATTTTATGAGGTCTTTACTAGAATAGTTGACTATAAACCACATAATCAACCACATAATTTTTATTTTTAAATTGGAGATTGCTTGTTGCATGAATACATCTAGATACCCCTCTATTTTTTACTTTCCCTCCACCATTCACCAAATAAATTAACCCATGTAAGTAAGTAAGTAATATTTATTTATATAGCGCTTTTCTAGACCAGGGTCACAAAGCGCTTAGACAATCAAAACAATACTCAAAAAAGTACATACTTTAAAGATCAAGATAATACTGAGAACAACACAGGAGTTCGAGAAATTCAAGGAAAAGCCTGAACAAATAGAAACGTCTTAAGGTGTTTCTTAAAGGAGTCAGTAGACTCCATCAAGCGCATGTGTTATCTCAGGGTCAAGGTGACCCGAAGGCCTAAAAACAAACGTGGTTTTTGAATCCCTTGTGTAGTCTATGGGTCAAGATGAACGGCCTGGTTTGCATAAATACATATGCAGTGTTGGAGGTTGATCACCTTGACCCAGAGACAACACAAGGGATACCACAAACCCATTTTTTAAATCAGGCGTTCGGGACACCTTGACCCTGAGATAACACATGGGTTTAGGTAGTTATAAACAAGAAAGGTTATATATATGACCAGAAAAAACATTGAATAATAAATGCATTAATCAAGATTAATGTAGAAGTTCTTTAATTCAGATTTGACGTAAATTTAACACTATTATGGGTTAAATAGTTTTGCTACTAGATACTAAGCTACTTGCTAAAAAAAAACCTGTATACCCCTCAATACCGTGATACGTTCTGATGATGAATGCACTTAATATTTTAGATCCACATTAACCTTAACTTATAATCAAGATAAGATTCTAAAGCCTGCTTTAATTTTTATTTAGTTAAAACATCATCAAGAAGAACATTTTAGCGAATTAAAAAAAAAAAAATTGAACATGTCTGTCCTAGCTAGTTGGGGCAAGAGGTGGGGGGAAACTGGATATATTGCATTATCTTGAACATGTATTTTAAAATAAATTGAAAAAACACTTCATTGAGCTAATGCTAAAGTTAGCCTTATTGTGACCAAAAATGTTTTTTTTGTGCCTACATTTTTGATAAAACTCTATCGTTTCTGAAGTCCTCCTGGTCGGTCGGAGCACTCTTTCCATTAGACACCTTTAAATAATGCAGACTTTAAGCAAAAACACTTCAGTGAGGTGCTTAATATCTTCTTACGTGATCCATTTAATGCATAATTGGATTGGTTTTTCAGACTTTTGGATTTTGGCTGCACATGTTGGTGAATTGCAAAGAAAAACAATTTCTGCTGTCAGAGCGACCTGACATTTTTAAGATGTCAACAATGATGGAGAGGATTGTGGCTTAAATGGAAAAAAATCAGCAGCGGTTTTATACTCACGATCTGACACGTAGACCTCCATCGTGGTCCTGAGGAAGTCTGACACGCGAGCGACCTTTTTCTGCTCATCGTCCTCCTCATCATCATCATCATCATGTCTCTGGTATGTAAACTCCAGGGCAGCAGCTTTAGGCATCAAACCCAACGAGAGCAGTTTCTCTTTATGTCGTTTCTTCTTCAGCTTCCTCTTCTTGTTCCTGCTGATGCGCTCTCCTCCTTCACCGGCCGGCGTCTGATCCGAGCCGTTTATCGGATCATCAAGTTCTTTACCCGGGTTATCAGGAGAAGATGGTTTTATTTTCCTTCTTCTTCGTCTCCTTTTTTGCTGGCCTTGATCATCATCTTGGTCCGATTCTTCTTTGGAATCGGGAATACAGTCTTCTGTGAGGAGAATAAGAGTCATTAGTCATAAAAATAGTGAAAAGTAAATAGTAGAAACATATTGGTGCTTTCTTTTATCGCTAAAGAGTTATTACAAAATAATGCCTGTTAAATACAAGTGATATTAAGGTAAATCTAGTGTTACATCACGTATTTGAAGCGTCCTAGCGTCTATGTTACAGAAGAATATTCATCAGAAATATTATTTAAAGCCAATTAAGTATTAACAAAAATAAATAAATTTACTTCCAGGGTTGAATTAGATTTTGGAGTTGTAATGCTACACACTGTAGAAAAAATATAGTTTCATAAAGTATATTTTGGACAATCTATACGGTATAAACCCTCTTGAGTATTTGTATATATTCATTTTGTGTGAACTTCAGAAACCCATTTTAAAATATATAAAAAATAAATATAAGCAACAACTACAAGAATATTCTTAAACCAAACTTTTGTTAAAGTACTTTTTTTTATCTTACCGACTGAGCTCTGAATATTCTCAAGCTGGGGAACTACATATTCGGGAGGACAAGGTAGAGCCGTGTACATTCGTGTGATCAGACCAGCAGGACCGTCTGTACTAGTAGGATCTGCTGTTGAAAAAAAAAAGGTAAATATCAAACGTATTGAACACATGCAAGCAAGGGAGGTTTGTATGAAGGAAACTTGTCTTACTCTGAGCAACATCCTGGAGGAGTCGTTTCCTTTTACTACATGGTCTCTTGGCCAACTCGTCCGCACTGCATGATGGGATCACCTCATTTGTTTTGAGGGGTGCAGGATAAAGCCTCTGAAGGACCTTTGACTGGAAAACTGTACAAACACACACAGAGATATACACTTTTAAAAACACACTCATTGGATTGCACTTTAAAATATGGACTGAAACATAAGAATTAAACAAGATATCACAATTATTATCACAACACTGTTGCGATCACAGGTAAATAAGTCAATAATATGCTTGACTACTACAGTAGAATTGTTGTAGGATTAGCTTGACAGCTAGCTCTGAGCGTTTGTTTACATCCTTGCTAGTGGTAGCATAACTGCTGCTTTTAAGTGACTAGAGAAAAATACAATATTTATCTGGCATCCTTACCTTCTTTCCTCTGTGTCATTTCACCAGCAACCTCCACATGACACGTTTTGATAAAGAATTGACGTAAATCACAAGAAAAGAGAGAGAGCTAGCATGCTAGCAGCTACTAGCAAATAGCTAATAAGCTAAATATACGAATTGGATTGCTGCGGGAAATACATTCCATCGAAAACGTGGAGTGGGATACACTAAATAATTGTAATAAACTAAACCTTTATTTATCCTCCTATGTCAATGTTCCCACGGACCGAAAGTGGGGTGTGAGTTGTATTTTGAAAAGGGGACCGGAAACACGAGTGTCAACTTCCGTCGACACGAATTCAACTTTTACATATAATTTTTTTTTAAATACAAGTGAGCGGATTTAATAAATATAAGAAAACATTTAAAGAAAAGATAATAAAAACTTGAAGTAGGAATTTAATTTGTTAAATTATTTAAAAAAAAAGTTAAGTCGGAATAATACGCTGATAATTAGTAAATAAAGTTTTTAAGTATGCTCCGGATACATGTCAATGTTAAAATAAATATTAAAAATAGTTAAAAAATAATAATATTTTATTGAAGTATGAGTGCGGGTAACTGAAGAGCGCCCTCTCTCGTGGGACGACGTCAATACAGCCATGCGGCCGCGCATGCGCAAAGCGATGCAGCTGCACGGGAGGAGAAGCGAGATGATTTTGGAAAAAACCTCGTGGTTCAGATTCAGTAGTTTTTTCTGCGAAAAACTTGGAATCTCCATAATATGCGAGGGATTTGCCAGAGGAACGTCCACTTAGAATGTCATCTCTGAAGAAGGTAAAAACAAAACATCTTCTAGTTTCTACTCATATTTGTGCAAATTAAATACTGAAATATAAAAAAAATGCATGTATTTACCGAATGATTTAAAAAGGGAATCATAGTCAAATCATCTTAAAATATTAACACATTGTTTTTAAAATAAACAACATAGTTGAACAAGTATTAAAGCTGTGTTTTACTTATAAAAAATGATGCAAACAAACAGCCTTGAATGTTGAATGAGTATTTTTTTTTTTTTCAGCCAGAGCTGAAGGATGTTTTAATACAAGGTTGAAAAATACTGTTAGTCATACTGCAGTGATCAACGTGTACTTGCTGCATGTCAAATGATAAATTAATCAATTATATCTTCTTTTTTTTACCCCAAGGGTGATTCAAGGTTTGTGTCAAACTTATTTATTCCATTTTTAACTATGTATAAAATGCTTTAATTTAATTCTGCACTATTATGAGTCATAGGTTCTTTTTTTTCATCTGCAGTACTGTTGATACTTTAAGAAAAAAAACCCCCCACATGATGAATTGTAGCTAAAAATAGAAAGTATATTCAAATACTTTTACCATGTTTTTTAAAGGGGCTTTACAAAGTGAAATTGAGTATCAAAATATTGTTTGTAGTTTTTATTTGTTCAGGTTTTTCCTTGATTTTCTGGAACTCCTGTTGTGTTATCAGTTGTATCTTCTTTAAAGTATATACTTTATTGAATATTGTTTTGATTGTTTAAGCGCTTTGTGACCCTGGTCTGGAAAAGCGCTATATAAATAAAAATTACTTACTTACTTACTTACTTGTGCAGGAAACTGTTCTGGGAGGACACAAAAAGTAGTAAACTTGAAGTTCAATTGATCAAGTACTAAGGTACAAAGTATTTGTAGTAGTAAATGTATTGATGATGTACTAAAAGTATACAAGTTTGAGGATTCCTCCAACTGATTTGGACCATTTTGAGTATACTACTTTCAACTGTACTCGTCTATACACCCAGTGAACTAGATATTCACTCTGTTTACAAAAACGTAATTTAAGTACACTATTCTTTATACTATAATTATGGTAGGATTTTGTACTGACAAATTCACACACTTCAAGATAACTAGTGTTTTTTAACAATAACACCAAAAAGTCTGTTTTCTGCCAACCTTTTATCCACTCCCATAATCCTTTGCAGTTTACTTCGGGATTACCACAGGTGACGATAAAAAAACATTATACAGTACTTTATCAAGTACTTTAAAAGTGTATTTAATAAAGTATACTTCATCATATGTATTATTTTAGTATTATTTTCATTTATTTAAAGCATCTCATGTACTCATAGTACACTTGAATATACTTGTTTTTGCTAAGGGATGTCAAAAGTATACTTTAAGTATACTACTCGAATTTTTGTATTTAATAAGTATACTCATAGTGAACTTGAATATACTTGTTTTTGCTAAGGTATGTCAAAAGTATACTTTAAGTATACTACTTGAATTTTTGTATTTAATAAGTATACTCATAGTACACATTTAAGTATACTCCTCAAATTTTAGTATTTAATAAGTATACTTACACTTGAATTCACTTGTTTTTGCTAAGGGATGTCAAAAATATACTTTAAGTATACTACTTGATTTTTTAGTATTAAAAAATTATACTTAAAGTTCACTTGAATATACCTGTTTTTGCTAAAGGATGTCAAAATTATACTTAAAGTATACTACTTGATTGTTTGTATTAAATTTGTACTTGTACAAGTAGAACAAGTAAAACGTATACCACTTAACTACTACTTAAGTACAGTACTCAAATGTACTGTTATCTTGCTTAGGGATGTTATATGTATACTTCAAGTATACTACTTTAGTTTTTGTATTAAAACTATACTTGTACTAGTAGAAAACAGTAAAAAGTAAACTTCTTTACTACTACTTAACTAACAACCTACGTATACTATGCACATGTTTTAAATGTACTGTTATCTTGCTAAGGGATGTTAAAAGTAAACTTCAAGTATACTACTTTAGTTTTTGTATTACATGTATGCTTGTACTAGTAGAAAAAGTAAAAACTTTACTACTTTACTACTTCTTAACTAAATACTTAAGTACACTACTAAAATGTTTAAAATGTACTGTTATCTTGCTAAGGGATGTTAAAAGTATACTTCAAGTATACTACTTCAGTGTTTGTATTAAATGTATACTTCTACTAGTAGAAAAAGTAAAGAGTAAACTTCTTTACTACTACTTAACTAACAACCTAAGTATACTATGCACATGTTTTTAAATGTACTGTTATCTTGCTAAGGGATGTTAAAAGTATACTTCAAGTATACCACTTTAGTTTTTGTATTACATGTATACTTGTACTAGTAGAAAAAGTAAAAACTTTACTACTTTACTACTTAACTTACTACTTAAGTACACTACTAAAATGTTTAAAATGTACTGTTATCTTGCTAAGGGATGTTAAAAGTATACTTCAAGTATACTACTTCAGTGTTTGTATTAAATGTATACTTGTACTAGTAGAAAAAGTGAAGAGTAAACTTCTTTACTACTACTTAACTTACTACTTAAGTACACTACTCAAATGTTTAAAATGTACTGTTATCTTGCTAAGGGATGTTAAAAGTATACTTCAAGTATACTACTTTAGTTTTTGTATTACATGTATACTTGTACTAGTAGAAAAAGTAAAAAGTATACTACTTTACTACTACTTAACTTACTACTTGAGTACACTACTCAAATGTTTAAAATGTACTGTTATCTTGCTTAGGGATGTTAAAAGTATACTTCAAGTATACTACTTCAGTTATTGTATTAAATGTATACTTGTACTAGTAGAAAAAGTAAAGAGTAAACTTCTTTACTACTACTTAACTAACAACCTAAGTATACTATGCACATGTTTTTAAATGTACTGTTATCTTGCTAAGGGATGTTAAAAGTATACTTCAAGTATACTACTTTAGTTTTTGTATTACATGTATACTTGTACTAGTAGAAAAAGTAAAAACTTTACTACTTTACTACTTCTTAACTTCCTACTTAAATACACTACTAAAATGTTTAAAATGTACTGTTATCTTGCTAAGGGATGTTAAAAGTATACTTCCAAGTCTACTACTTTATTTTTTGTATTAAATGTATACTTGTACTAGTAGAAAAAGTAAAAACTATACTACTTTCCTAATTCTTAACTTAGTACTTAAGTACACTGCTCACATGTTTTAAATGTACTGTTATCTTGCTAAGGGATGTTAAAAGTATACTTCAAGTATACTACTTTAGTTTTTGTATTACATGTATACTTGTACTAGTAGAAAAAGTAAAGAGTATTTGCGCTTCATGGATCTACTGACTTTCAAGAAACATCTTAAGACATTTTTATTTGTTCAGGCTTTTCCTTGATTTTCTGGAACTCCTGTTGTGTTATCAGTTTTATCTTGATCTTTAAAGTATATACTTTATTGAATATTGTTGCGATTGTTTAAGCGCTTTGTGACCCTGGTCTAGAAAAGAGCTATACAAATAACAATGACTTACTTACTTACTACTTACCTACTACTTAACTTACTACTTAAGTATACTACTTATTTTTTCAAATGTACTCTTATCTTGCTAAGGGATGTTTAAAGTATACTTCATACTACTTCATGTTTATGATAAATGTATACTTGTACTAGTAGAAAAAGTAAACCGTATAATACTAACTACTTAAGTATACACTAACTTAAATACACTAAGTGGAAGCCTCAGGACACATGCATGGAGAAACTGAAGTGAAGGAAATGACTCTAAATACTTAATAAAAGTTGTAAGTTTAAGGATGACTTAGTTGCTGCTGCATCGTTACAACCGAACCCGTCGACTCGTTCACCTCTCAGCTTCCGTCCCCGAAGTTCATTCATGATGTCGTCGGCAAGACTTCAGAAGTCACGAGCGAGAACGTAATTACTTCGAATCGATGAGGAGGATAATGTACGGCGTCTGTATTCGTTGGAAACACATTAGGGTTTGCGGAGTCGAGCAGGGGAGCCCCTGGTGGGTGGACAGTCACTGAGGCGAGGTGAGGAACCATGTGACCTGTGGTCGCCTTACTTGAGTGGAATATAAATGACTTGTCCTTTAAGAAACATCTTAAGACGTTTCTATTTCTTCAGGCTTTTCCTTGAATTTCTCGAACTCCTGTGTTGTTCTCGGTGTTGTCTTGATCTTTGAAGTATGTACTGTTTTGAGTATTGTTTTGATTGTTAAAGCGCTTTGTGACCCTGGTCTCGAAAAGCGCTATATAAATAAATATTACTTACTTACTTACTTACTTTTATTGACAATTAACATGCAAATATTCACAGCTTTTGTTCACTTTGGTGTTGCAATTAAACCTCCAACCGCTAGATGGCAGCAGCTGTAACATCCTCTGCCGCTAATGGAACGACAAAAAACCAGCAAGATCCCTAACTTGACTGAGGTCGAGAGGATACGTCTTTTGGGTCTTATAATTAGTCCAAAAGACAGACAAGATGTATGCAAGTGTATTGAAATATAACGTGAGATTTGTGTGTCGCTACCATTACTGTAGAATTATTTTTATTTACTTAAAACATACTTGTAGTATACTTGAATATACTTGTTTTTGACAAGGTATGTCAAAAGCATTACCTCGAGTATACTACTGAATATTTTTTTTATTAAAAAGGTAAGTAAATAATTTATATTCATATAGCGCTTTTCTAGACCAGGGTCACAAAGCGCTAAAACAATCAAAAAAATTAATACTCAAAAAATATAAACTAAAAATATCAAGATAACACCAAGAAAAACACAATAAGTTAACTCCTAGTACACTTGAATATACCTGTTTTTGATAAGGGATGATGAATTTGATACTTCAATTTTAGTATTTAATAAGTATACTCGTAGTAAATCGTTTCAATATACTACTTCAATTTTAGTATTTAATAAGTTTACTCATAGTACACTTGAATCTACCCGTTTTTGATAAAGGATGTAAAAAGTATACTTCAATTTTAGTTTTTAATAAGTATACTCATAGTAAATGTTTAAATATACTACTTCAATTTTAGTATTTAATAAGTTTACTCAAAGTACACTTGAATATACCTGTTTTTGCTACGGGATGTCAAAAGTATACTTCAATTTTAGTATTTAATAAGTATACTCGTAGTAAATCGTTTCAATATGCTACTTCAATTTTAGTATTTAATAAGTATACTCCTAGTAAATAGTTTCAATATACTACTTCAATTTTAGTATTTAATAAGTCTACTCGTAGTAAATCGTTTCAATATACTTCTTCAATTTTAGTATTTAATAAATATACTCATAGTACACTTGATTATACCTGTTTTTGATAAGGGATGTCAAAAGTATACTTTTGGTATTCTACTTGAATTTTAGTATTTAACAAGTATTCTCATAGTACACCTGAATATATTTGGTTTTGCTAAGGGATTTCATATGTATACTACTTAACTTTAGTTGGGTATCCTTAAAGTTTACTTGAATTTACCTGTTTTTGCTACGGGATATCATACGTATACTTCAAGTAAACTACTTCAGTTTTAGTGTTGACTGTATGCCAATGATGCTCTTCTCTATGTGTGAACATGTTTGTCTTTAAACATTATTTACGTGAAAATGAGAAGTTTTATCTCTAAAGAGTTTGTGTTTCACTCATTTTGACGATTCAAGACTCACATCCTCATGTTGTTTTAGAGAAAAAGAAGCATCTCTCAGGCAGTAGTAGTCAATAGAACTACAAAAGATTATCATGCGTTTAAAGAGCTCAGTGATGCGTGTATTTCACCACAGAACCACGTACTTGAAAAGTCTTTTTAATACCCACTCGCGGGGTCTTCATTTCCTCCACCTTTCGCTCTTATCTCGCCCTCCATCTGGGCTCTACTTCATCCGAGAGCGCGGCTGCGGAAGAGGCAAGTACCCGGAGCTTATGGTCGACAGGAAGAGCTTTCAAATGAATTGGACGCGACTCCACTTTCCATGGCTTCCTCTCGGATCAACTATTAGCTCAAGAGGAGTCCGGGCGCTCGGCGGTCTCTCTTGCGATCATCGTGAGAGGATGAGGAAATGATTAGTGTTTTTTATGATGTATTTTCTATATAGTTCTCTGGATACATCAGTACGCGAAGATAATAATGGAACCTAATTGTGTTCATTTGACGTCCGAGGACCCTCTTAAGGTTTATCGTGAACAAAAGAACTCGCAGACGAGACTCTCGTTGTTGTCACGGATATCGGCAAGAAAAGTTCCTCATCCTCTCGGAACTGTGAGTCACCAGTGTTTCGAAAAACCCTCACAAGCAACTGATGTAATGATTTAAGTTAAATAGACTATTTTCTTCTGGAGATGAAATCTTGTTTACCATGACCTATGCTCTGATTGGTCCAACATCAAGGTTTTTCACGGCACGTCATCAATCCCGGAATATTACGAGATTTAAGTCATATGAAAATACATTTTAACGCGATTTAAAACCGTAGTAAAATACCTTATTACGAGATTGAAGACGTACGAAAAAAATGGCTTCATTACGAAGTTAAAGTCGTACAAAAATATCTTACAAGGTTTTTCACCGCATGTCATCAATCGAGATTGAAGACGTACGAAAAAAAGGTTGAATTACGAAGTTAAAGTCGTACATAAATGGTTTACGAGAATAAAGACGTACAAAAATATCTTACAAGGTTTTTCGCCGCATGTCTTCAATCCCGGAATATTACTAGATTTAAGTTGAATGAAAATGTATTTTTACGCGATTAAAACCGTAGTAAAATACCTTATTACGAGATTGAAGAAGTATGGAAAAAAAAGCCTTCATTACGAAGGTAAAGTCGTACAAAAAATGGGTTACGAGAATAAAGACGTACAAAAATATCTTACAAGGTTTTTCACCGCATGTCATCAATCCCGGAATATTACAAGATTTAAGTCGAATGAAAATGTATTTTTACGCGATTAAAACCGTAGTAAAATACCTTATTACGAGATTGAAGAAGTACGAAAAAAAAGCCTTCATTACGAAGTTAAAGTCGTACAAAAATGGGTTACGAGAATAAAGACGTACAAAAATATCTTACAAGGTTTTTCACCGCATGTCATCAATCCCGGAATATTACTATATTCAAGTCGAATGAAAATGTATTTTTACGCGATTAAAACCATAGTAAAATAACTTACTACGAGATTGAAGACGTACGAAAAAAAGGTTTAATTACGAAGTTAAAGTCGTACATAAATGGGTTACGAGAATAAAGACGTACAAAAATATCTTACAAGGTTTTTCACCGCATGTCATCAATCCAGGAATATTACTAGATTTAAGTCGAATGAAAATACATTTTTACGCGATTAAAACCGTCGTAAAATACCTTATTACGAGATTGAAGAAGTATGGAAAAAAAAGGCTTCATTGCGAAGTTAAAGTCGTACAAAAATGCGTTACGAGAATAAAGACGTAAAAAAATATCTTACAAGTTTTTTCACCGCATGTCATCAATCCCGGAATATTACTAGATTTAAGTCGAATGAAAATGTATTTTTACGCAATTAAAACCGTAGTAAAATACTTGATTAACAGATTAAAGACATACGGAAATACTCTACGAGAATAAAGTCGTTCAAAAGTACTTTATTAGGAGATTGAAGACTTAAGAAATTCCTAATTACGACGTTAAAGTCGTACAAAAATACTTTATGAGATTTAAGTCGTATGAAAATACATTTTTAATTGATTAAAACTATAGGAAAATGCTTTTTCACATAGACATACGAAAATACTTTTTGTACATTATTAAAATTGTAGTAAAATACTTTATCACGAGATTAAAACCGTAGGAAAATACCTGATTACGAGATTAAAGACACTCCACAAGAATAAAGTCCTACAAAAGTACTTTATTATGAGATTTAAGTCATATGAAAATACATTTTTACGTGATTAAAACCGTAGGAAAATAATTTATTACGATGTTCAAGTCATACAAAAATACTTTACGAGGAAAAAGTCATACAAAAATACTTTTCGAGATCAATGTCGTACAGTCTGGAGAGGGAATGTTGTTTACCATGACCACACCCACTCTGCTGTGATTGGTCAAACATCAAGGTTTTTCACCGCATGTCATCAATCTCGGAATATTACAAGATTTAAGTCGTATGAATGTAATTTTTTACGAGATTACAACCGTAGGAAAATACTTGATTAACAGATTAAAGACATACGGAAATACTTTACGAGAATAAAGTCGTACAAAAGTACTTTATTAGGAGATTGAAGACTTACGAAATACCTAATTATGACATTAAAGTCGTACAAAAATACTTTATTACGAGATTTAAGTCGTATGAAAATACATTTTTAATTGATTAAAACTTTAGGAAAATGCTTTTTCACATAGACATACGAAAATACTTTTTTTACATGATTAAAATTGTAGTAAAATACCTGATTACGAGATTAAAGACACTTCACAAGAATAAAGTCCTACAAAAGAACTTTATTACGAGATTTAAGTCATATGAAAATACATTTTTACGTGATTAAAACCATAGGAAAATAATTTATTACGATGTTAAAGTCGTACAAAAATACTTTACGAGATCAATGTCGTACAGTCTGGAGAGGAAATCTTGTTTACCATGACCACACCCACTCTGCTGTGATTGGTCAAACATCAAGGTTCTTCACTGCACGTCATCAATCATCTTTGTATAAACAAAGCAGGGCGTGATTACAGCTGGCATCAGGAAGAGTGAAGTCATAACGACGTAATGGACTCTGCTCTCGTAACCTCTAGTTTGCACTGATTTCACGCACTTTATAAAGTAACTTCAAGGGACTCACTGCGTCTTGGAGAGCAAGACGTATCGGTGAGCTGAGCTAGAAGACACCTTCTGTCATCAACTTTGAAAGGTTGTCACACCATGAAAGTCTCAGATATTTTCCTCTTCTTCAGCCAGAAATGGCTTCAATCATGACCCTGAAAAATACAGCTGTAGAGTCTTTCTTACTCTTTATCTTCCTAAGAAAACATGGAACAATAGTATTTCCTGTTCTGAATTAAATCGGGACGCTTTTCATCTTGTTTATATTTGTGTTTAAAGTTTCATATCCACTTGTTTGCCAACTTATTCACCAAAAATGGAAACAAATATTTATTCTTGTTTATATCATACAAGCATGTCAATGTTAATGTATAAAAGAGAATTTATAATTGCAACACAAATATTCTTTTTTGTTTTAGGACTTAATTTTTCTTTCCTTTTTGTTTTTTCTTTCATATTTATACGTATTTATACTTAATCTGTCATTTAACTACATATTTTTTTTATCATGTAAAGAATTATATGTAGTTAAATTACATTTATTATTGTGTTCTTTCCAAGTTTTCCAACAGAAGGTTTCTTGGGTGAAGTTCTGCCTTCGTTTAAAGTCGAGCTAAACACCTTTTCTTTGGGATAAAAGTTCACTGCAGGTTCAAAACCTTGAGGAATGTTTTCAACGTCTGACTTTCAAGCTGCAGCAGCTAAAAAAAACCCATCAAAGGATCAAAAAGGCTGCAGTGGTTTGTCTTCAAAAAAACATTATAAAATGATTAAAAAGGCTAATTAGCATTGCGTCTTTTATTAATATTTTTGTTTCATGATTTAATATCAATGTTTTTCGCCGCATGTCATCAATCCCGGAATATTACAAGATTTAAGTTGAATGAAAATGTATTTTTACGCGATTAAAACCGTAGTAAAATACCTTATTACGAGATTGAAGAAGTATGGAAAAAAAAAGCCTTCATTACGAAGGTAAAGTCGTACAAAAATGGGTTACGAGAATAAAGACGTACAAAAATATCTTACAAGGTTTTTCACCGCATGTCATCAATCCCGGAATATTACAAGATTTAAGTCGAATGAAAATGTATTTTTACGCGATTAAAACCGTAGTAAAATAACTTACTACGAGATTGAAGACGTACGAAAAAAAGGTTGAATTACGAAGTTAAAGTCGTACAAAAATGGGTTACGAGAATAAAGACGTACAAAAATATCTTACAAGGTTTTTCACCGCATGTCATCAATCCCGGAATATTACAAGATTTAAGTCGAATGAAAATGTATTTTTATGCGATTAAAACCGTAGTAAAATAACTTACTACGAGATTGAAGACGTACGAAAAAAAGGTTGAATTACGAAGTTAAAGTCGTACAAAAATGGGTTACGAGAATAAAGACGTACAAAAATATCTTGCAAGGTTTTTCACCGCATGTCATCAATCCCGGAATATTACAAGATTTAAGTCGAATGAAAATGTATTTTTACGCGATTAAAACCGTAGTACAATACAATTCAAAAAAAAATTATAAAATGATTAAAAAGGCTAATTAGCATTGCGTCTTTTATCAATATTTTTGTTTCATGATTTAATATCATATCTACTCTTCACGCGACATTTCCCTGACGGTTTGTAGATCCAAGATTAACCGTCCAGAAGCCTCACTGGGATCATTTCTCGCTTCGCCGCCTCCAGTGTAGATTTTTTTTTTTAACAAGGGAGTCGTTTAGAAAAGTTACCACGTGATACTAGCAGGTCGTAGCTTTTCCTCATGATGTATTTCTGTGTTTTCAAGGTGCTGCCAGGAATTCTGCAGAAGCATTGCTGTGTCTTGCCCGAAACAAACACAGGTGAGGAAGTGAACGTGTTTTTTTTACTCTTAGAAATGAGTATCGTAAGTACTACTTGAACTTAAGTGTTCACTTCATATTCTTTTTGAACCTTAAATGTTTTTTTTAAGAAGGGAAAAAAAAAGGGAAAAAGATGATGCGAATGCACATGAAAAAAAACATAATACATTTTGTAAGAAATTAATTACGAAAATACTTTAATCGCTTAATAAAGTACTTTAGTACAACTTTATTCTCGTAATAGAGTCGTGCGAAAATACTTTACGAGATAAAAGTCGTAAGAAATACTTTATAACGATATTAAAGTTGTACGAAAATACTTGAATACGAGATTAAAGTCGCACAAAATACTTAATTACAGGTTTAAAATTGTACAAAATACTTAATTAAGAGATTAAAGTCGTACAAAATACTTGAATACGATATTAAAGTCACACAAAATACTTTATTACGAGATTAAAGTCGTACAAAATACTTTATTACGAGATTATAGTCGCACAAAATACTTTATAACGATAATAAAGTTGTACAAAAATACTTGATTACGAGAATAAAGTCGCACAAAATACTTAAATACAGGATTAAAATCATACAAAATACTTAATTAAGAGATTAAAGTCGTACAAAATACTTAATTAAGAAATTAAAGTCGTACAAAATACTTAATCACAAGCTTAAAGTCGTACAAAATACTTCATAACGATAATAAAGTTGTACAAAAATACTTGATTACGAGATTGAAGTCGCACAAAATACTTAATTACAAGATTAAAATCATACAATATACTTAATTAAGAGATTAAAGTGGTACAAAATACTTTAACGATAATAAAGTTGTACAAAAATACTTGATTACGAGATTGAAGTCGCACAAAATACTTAATTACAAGATTAAAATCATACAATATACTTAATTAAGAGATTAAGTCGTACAAAATACTTTTTCACAAGATTAATGTCGTACAAAATACTTTATTACGAGATTAAAATCGTTGGAAAATACTTTTTTAAAAGATTAAAAACGTAGGGAAATACCCATGAACCGTTAAATTGTATTTAGTGTATGTACTTACAAATTATGATGATGAAAAAGGTCAGGAATAAATGTAAAACTATAATTGAATGAATGAAAACTGCTTTAAAAAAGCATCAAATATGAATGAAGGAAATAAAGTGAAATAAAAAGACACAAATACAATTAAAATAAGAGTAATAAGAGCTGATAAACATGCAAAACAATTATCGTAAAATATCGGCGGTTGTTGACATTGCCTTTTTCGTTAACCTGTTAGCATGTCGACCTTTTTTAGCTTTGCAAATCAGAGGCAGAGCTCAGTCGGCTGACAACATGCTAGCTAGGGAGCGTCCTGTTGTTTATTAAATCTGAACTGACCAATCACAGCTGAGATTTATGCGTTTGCTGCTAGCTTTAGCACTGAAAGATGCTAGCGTTAGGATTAGCAACTGTCGGAAAGACCAAAACAGGAAGTAGCGAAGAAAAGGTGCTTAAAAACAACTTAAACATGTAAGTCAGACGTACAAAGAGAGTAAAAGGAAAGTAAATGAGGTTAGAAAGTAAGTAAGTAAGTAAGTAATATTTATTTATATAGCGCTTTTCGAGACCAGGGTCACAAAGCGCTTAAACAATCAAAACAATACTCAAAAAAGTACATACTTTAAAGATCAAGTAGAAGTTTGTTTCACTTTTAAAAGTTGATTTATATTTGATTTCTGCTCCGACAGGTGTGAAGCAGCTCTTGATGAAACTGAAGAGCAGAGACATTTACTCAGGTAAAAGTTTCTCTTTAAATTAGCGTTTAAAAAACCTCCAAAAAAAATGTGGTTTATTTACGAAACTGTTGATGAACTGATCGGTTATGTCGGCGTCATGAATCGACGACGGCTGGAGTTTAATGTGCTGAAGCCCCGACGCCGAGCGAAGCGTCGCCTCAGCGTGAAATTAATGTTTGCCGGGGCGTCGCCGACAGATTATCTGCGTTCGTGCAGATTTGGAAACAAACAGGTAAAAGCGGGTCAAACGTTAATTACAGCCTCAGGTGGCTCCGGTCGGCGTGTTCGGTAGATTTAATCGAGCGGAAAACATCGTATAAAGATAAATACTCGTCGGTGTTGACCTTACCGTGTTTACCTGAGGACGCGATGTCTTTGATTTACCTTTGAAGACAGTTGTTACACTATAATGATCATTTAAACTGATTTAATGTAACAGTCAGTGTATCTGGACTGTATCAGTCCAAGTATTCAAATACCTGTTTATGTAATTACTTAGTTTGACAAGCTAGGTTAGTAAATGCAAAGGTATTTCTACAAAAAAACATGTTGTTTATTTTTCACAATAAATATTTAAAAAATAAAACTGCCTAAGTAGTTATTACCTAATTAAAAAAAAGTATTTTAAACAAATTATATTTCAGATATAACTTTGAAATGTACGACAGAGTATTAGGGCCACTCATATATATACAGTATATATATTTTTTTATGTTACGAGATTAAAGTTGTATAAAATACATTTATTACTAGATTCAAATGCCTTATTACGAAATTAAAATACAGAAATACTTTATTACGAGATTGAAGTCATATGAAAATACTTAATTACGAGATTAAAGACGTACAAAATACTTTATTACCGGATTAAAATCGTAGGAAAATACTTAATTAGGGGAATAAAGTCATACGAAAATATATTATTAAGAGATTAAAGTCATAGGAAAATACTTAATTACGAGATTAAAGTGGTACGGAAATACTTTCTTCCGAGATGAAGTCGTACAAAAATACTTTCTTACAAGATTTAAATCATATTAAAATACTTTATTATGAGATTAAAGACGTACTAAAATACTTTATTACAAAGTATTTTTCGTACGACTTTAAGTCATACAAAATCACTTTATTACTAGATTAAAGTCATACAAAAATACTTTATTACGAGATTAAAGTTGTACAAAATTACTTTATTGCAGAATTAACTTTAATTGACCTTAAAGTCGTAAAAATATCTATTTTTATATGTTATACTGATTTTTTATAAAATATACATATATTTTTATCTTCTGTTAATACAAATCTTTAAAGTGATGTTTGATTTATTATATGTTTAAAAGGAACCAACAATAAATAAAATGATATTATCATTTCAAAAAGGGAATGAAGTCACTTAACCGACAAATCAAAGGCCAGACGAAGTGACAGACTACAGTCAAATTGTTCCTGACGGCGTTGGAACGTCGACAGAATGTTTTTTTGTCTTTCAACCCTCCCTGGTGCGAGGGTAAAATCTGTGTTTATTCTGATGGATAGAGCTGTCAGGAGGACGCGGCACACGGGGGCTCCTCTTTGATAGGCGGCGGTCATGTTCAAACACACATCGGATTTTGTCAAACGACATCCCTGGAGTCCATTCATCATCATCCCTCCAACCCGGGGTCAGGATTCTCCGTCAATGAACAACCGTTTCCATAGCAACACGTGCACCATGCGTCACTTTTGTGACTCTATCGAGAGGCATTTGAGGCGAACAACCAGTTGGATCATAAAAAAATAATACACATTTATAAATCAATCTCTCAACAGCGCCCTCTTGTGGTAGACTTCCCATCAATCCACTTCTGCAGAAATCCACTTTCCTTTCTTTGCGTTTCGCCTCCATATGAAATTCAAAAGCTTGTGCACCGAAAGTGAAGGGATGAGGCTTATCGTAATCTCACACTCTTTCTGTTATCAGCGTGTCCCTCCACTTCTAATACACTCCACCAGCGCAGTTTTGTGCTGATGAGCACTTCGGCATTGTCCCAAAATCAGGCTATTACTATTTATAGACGGTAATTAGCGTGTGAATGTGCGAAAGATTCCGCCGTTTCTCTCGTCCGTGCATTTTTTTTTATCTCCCTCGAGAGCCTGGAGTTTTTTTTTTTTTGAGTAAGCGCATTTTCCTGATCGCCACTTGTCAATTATCTTTCCGACAGCGAAGTTCGGAGATAAATAGTTGGTTTATTTGGATCTGGTTGCCATGGTAATACTTGTGAAAGGCTTCAAAAAAATCTTTTCCCCTGTGTGAAAAGACAAAATGTTTTTCCCGAACGTTTTTTAGGGTATCATCATACTCTAGAAGGAAATGCAGTGTGTGAGAGTGATGAATCTGTTGAATCTTTAAACTGAAATGCTTGGAAGTATTAGTATTCAAAGTAAAAATGTGTGGAAACGGTTGTAATGACGGCATAAAGAAGAAATGCTGATGTGAAAACGTTAACGTTAAGAAGCGGAATTTGTAGTAGAAGTAGAGGAAGTAGTAGAAGTATAGAAGGTAGTAGTGGTAGTAGAGGAAGTAGTAGTAGTATAGGAGGAAGTATTGGTAGTAGAGGAAGTAGTAGTGGTAGTAGAGGAAGTAGTAGTAGTAGAAGTATAGGAGGTAGTAGTGGTAGTAGAGGAGGTAGTAGTCGTAGTAGAGGAAGTAGTAGTGGAATTTGAGGAAGTAGTGTTGGAATTAGATGAAGTTCTAGTAGACGTAGAGGAAGTAGTAGTGGGAGTAGAGGAAGTAGTACTAGTAGAAGTATAGGAGGTAGTAGTGGTTGTAGAGGAAGTAGTAGTGGTAGTAGTGGAATTTGAGGAAGTAGTGTTGGAATTAGATGAAGTTTTAGTAGACGTAGAGGAAGTAGAAATGGGAGTAGAGGAAGTAGTAGTGGGAGTAGAGGAGGAAGTAGTAGTGGGAGTATAGGAGGTAGTAGTAGTGGAAATGGAGGAAGTAGTAGTGGGAGTATAGGAGGTAGTAGTAGTGGAAATGGAGGAAGTAGTAGTGGGAGTAGTGGAATTTGAGGAAGTAGTAGTAAAAGTAGATGAAGTAGTAGTGGAAGTAGATGAAGTAGTAGTGGAATTAGAGGACGTAGTAGTGGAAGTAGATGAAGTAGTAGTAGAGGAAGTTGTAGTAGTGGAAGTAGAGGAAGTAATAGTGGAAGTAGAGGTCGTAGTAGAAGTATAGGAAGTAGTACTGGGAGTAGTGGAATTAGAGGAAGTAGTATTGGAAGTAGATGAATTGGTAGTAGAGGTAGATGAATTGGTAGTAGAGGAAGTAGTAGTAGTGGAAGTAGAGGAAGTAGTAGTAGTAGTGGAAGTAGAGGAAGTAGTAATGGGAGTTGGAGAAGTAGTAGAATTAGTAGTGGGAGTAGAAGAAGTAGTTGAATAATTATTGTAGAAATCGAATAAGCAGCAGAACTAGTAGAATAATTATTAGTATAAGTAGTGGTAGAATTAAAACAACAACTACATGCTTCTTGTTTTAAGACTCATAGAAAACCTTTTATAAGGAACAAAACAACCACTCTTATGTAAAAAAAATGGTAAAGATATCACTGCATCTCACACGGTTTTGTAAATGGCTGTTACTCGTACAGCACTTTTCAAAACCTTTTTTCAGCAGCCAAAGCACTTTACTCCAAGTTACTGATCCACCCATTGACACTGATGGGAGTAGATGCATCTCAACCATCAGTGTCTTGCTCAGGGACACAACGGGCCAATCTTCTCCCGAGCTGGGGTTGAGCTCGCAACTTCGAAAGCAGACCAATCTACTATCTGAGCTATCAAGCCTTTGTAGTTTATCTTACAGAGTTTACGGGTTTAAGGTCAAAGCCATGATTTGATAAGTTACATAAAATTGAGGTAGAGATGCTAGGAAATTGCAAAGGGTCTTGGAGTTGTTGTGTTTCTGTAGATCCTCGTCTCATTTCTTCAGAGACCATATTTTTGGACCTTAACCAAATCTTACTTGATCATTTTGATAATAATTAAGAAAAATCTAGTCAATGGATACGTGGATTCGATATGAATATCTCTTGAAATGGGTATTGCTGGTGTTAGGGTATTGGGTATCGGGTATCGGTTCGAAGTTGGATCAGGTAACGTCGAAACAAAATGGTTTAACTTCGTGGGCTGTTTTGGAGAAACAAGAAAAGCTTACAGACGACTCCATGAAAGCGTAAAAAATGAAAAGAAAAAGTGCTGAAAGTTGTCAAGATGGACAATCCTTCAAGTGATTTCAATATTATATTATATTTTGTGAAGCTCTTTGCTACAAGAACTTTCACATTTGATTAGAGAAAGTATTTGCCGTTTGTTGTAAAAGCCAGAAAAAGTGTAGTATTGTAAGTATTGTTATTCCTACAGTATCACAATATGTCGTGTTATATCGTCACATGTATCATGATGCGTATCATTGTTGCAAATACACAGCCGTATATTACTATTTGAATGTAACATTATTGCTTGACACGTCCAGGGTTGTTTATGTTCCTCACAAAATTGTCACTTTGTTTGCAGTACAGTTTTACACAAACCATCTCTGCAGGTTAAAAGGTAAAGAAAGTTTACATTATAACTATATTTTCTTTATGTTCCTAAAACATTTAGACACTTAAAAACACAAAAAAAAAAACTTTGTAATTCAACATGAAGTAGGTTTTTTGGTTTTTATTCAATGCAATTTCACAGCAGATCGGTATCAGTCGATAATTAAAGCCCAGGTATCGGTATCGGACCATAAAAAATCTTTCGGTTTTCGTAATGAAAGTATTTATTTTTCAAATAAAATTTCACATTTTTAATTTCCTGAACATTTGAGAATTCCAAAAATCAATTTTGATTCATCACTTGGTTGCTATCGTGTGAAATTTTAAATATTAAAATTAAAGACTCGATCTCTAAGATTCTGTGTTTTCTTTTCTTTGGGCAACACTCAACAAAGGTTGCCATGGCAACCCCTTCCTTGACCAATCCTCGATACTCGCACCTCTCATGTTAAAAAAATGTGCTTGTGGTATCCCTTGTTTCTGGGTCAAAGTGAAAGACCTCCACCATTGCCTATGTATTTCTGGAATTCAGACCCAGAGACAACACGAGGAGTAACACAAACACATTTGTTTTCTTTCGGTTTTCGTAATGAAAGAATTTTTTTTTTTAAATAACATCTTACATTTTTAATTTCCTGAACATTTGAGAATTCCAAAAATCAGTTTTGATTCAGCACTTGGTTGCTATCGTGTGAAATTTTAAATATTAAAAATAAAGACTCCATCTCTAAGATTCTGTTTTTTCTAAAGACTTTTCTTTGGGCAACACTCATCAAAGGTTGCCATGGCAACCCCTTCCTTGACCAATCCTCGATACTCGCACCTCTCATGTTAAAAAAATGTGCTTGTGGTATCCCTTGTTTCTGGGTCAAAGTGAAAGACCTCCACCATTGCCTATGTATTTCTGGAATTCAGACCCAGAGACAACACGAGGAGTACCACAAACACATTTGTTTTCTGTCCTCCGGGTCACCTTGACCCAGAGACGACACAGGGGGTTAACCACATCCATGACGCTCGTCTTCCTCTCCTCCTTTTCAACCGATCCGGATGGATGGAGTACAACAGCGAGCGGGAGCCATCGAGTCCTGCATCTGTTTTGTGTCGACGCCCCAAAGGGGCTCTCATGTCGGCTGAACCCTCGACTGCTGCCGATAATGACTCCTGCTCTATCTCCCGGCCTCAGCCTTCCTGCTTTCTTCAGTCCATCTCCCTCAGCGCTCGCCTCCTCCCCCGCTCTCCCTCTCTTTTTTCGCTCCCTTCATTCCGCAAAGTTGAAGCAGCGAAGTGTTTCCAGAGCCCAGTCCCGGAGATCCTGCCGCAAACATAAACGACAGAGACACAAACGGCATACGAAACGAGGAGAAACGGCCGTTCCCTCGTAGAGGAACTGGTTTCTTAAGTCGCAGCCAGAGGACACACTTCCTTTATTCGATTGTTCTCTCCAAACATGTGGCGTGTTCGCCAGTGTGCTTTATTGAGCAGTCAGAGACAAGTGCAAATTGAATCGGATAAACTCGGAGATGAATCGTGATGAAGCTTGAGAGCTGAAAATACACCTTCCAAGATGCCAGTGGAGTCCTGCTGTTTTATTTAGGGAAAAGGGAATTAAATCAAATAAATGGTTTTTTATATATATATTTTTTATATTTACTAGGGGTGTCAATGTTTCATATTTTCCTACAATTGTACGGAAGCTTTTTAACCATCGTTAAAGATTATATATAATAATGGATGTATTCGCAAATAACAATCTTTTCCACGATATTGTTTTTGAAATTTGTCAGCACTGTATGGAATTGTTTTAATTTTTGCAAATCATAATTAACATTTAAACATAGTGCTTATATTTTATAGTTCAATAAAGTGGTGGAGGTTGTTGACCTTGACCCAGAGCCTAGTCTAACGGTTTAGCTAGCAAAGGTGACCCTGAAGCGGAGGATAATAAGTTACAAAAGATGGTTTAATAATCAAACATAAACACAATTTTACGTGCAAAAACGTCCACGAGAAGGCGTCAAAAGTTCAGTGTCCAAATCTCAGTCCTTACGAGTCCACTTAAAAATCAGTAGTCCATGAAAACCAAAGTAAGGGTGGCTGCAAGGCGCAAGATCCACTACAAAAACACAAAAGGCAACAATTAAACCCAGAACTCACCAAAGGAACACAAAGCGTGGACAAGAAATAACAGTCGGGAGGTTAACGTCTAAGATGCAAAGTAGATTCACTTGGCGAATTACTGAGAGGTTTAAAGATGGTCCAGAGAAAACCTGCTAACGTCGACTCAGTCCAGGAGTAGACTCTTTGTGCAGCAGCACTTTTTGGCCTGATAGTGTGCAGCCGTGGATCTTGCCAAGCACTGTACTCACCGACTGTCAAGAGAGCAACGAAAACACTGGAAACCCAGGAAAAGACTGTACAAAATAAAAGGAAGGGGAACGTGACACCAACAAAAGGGATACCACAAACACATTTGTTTTAGGGCCTCAGACCTCGCATGTTAACCCTTGTTATCTCAGGGCGAAGTATCTAACTTGCTATAGAAACTTTTGAGTATTGCGGAAAGAAAAGTCTTCGGAAAAACAGAATCTTGGAGGCAGAAACCTTTTTTTTTTATATATCTTACATTTTAGATTCACAGTGAAATGATGGGATGGGTAAAAATACGAGGCACGACAAGGCCACAGGTTCAGACAATAACAACCAGATGATACATGAAAATGGATTTATGAATTATTGAATGTTCAGGAAATTAAAATTGTACGAAAAAGTTTAAACCCTGCATTAGTTAAATATAAACGTATGTATTAATAAAATGATCGAATTTGTCGTATACTTTAATCGATTTTTCCATAATAGCCTGTGAACTAAAACTATCCATTTACTTTTAAAACGGCTTCTGCTGGTAGTTGTATACAACATACCCCTAGATAGCTGGGATTGACATGATGTTTTCAATTCTACCTTTATTTTACTTTACTTTTCACTGGTTTGAAACCAGACCTTTTTTTCCAATTTTTTATTTTAGAAATGGTGTAATTTATTTTCTGATTTATTTTTATTTTTTCTGTGAAGAACCCAGCCATGTATTGTTAGATAGATAGATACACTTTATTGATCCCTCTGGATGTCTCCTTTGGGAAATAGACGATAGATTCATAAAACAAGAACGAGAACAAATTGCAATAAAAAGAAAGTGCAAGTTGACACAATCCAAGGATAAAGAACATAGATCAAAGAAAGATAACAAAGATAAACATGGATTATAATCTTCTTTTCACTTCACTCCTGACCCCAAACTCAGAATTAAACAACCTAATGGCACGAGGAATGAATGAGTCCCTGAGTCTATTAGCGTTGCATCTGGTTAGGAGCATTCTTATGTGTTGCTTTCTGGGAAACGATACATTTTTACGATGAACCCTGCGATCCTTACACCTTTTCCACTACCCCCCCATAACAGAAGGAAAACTGATGTGGCCCCTATAGGAACATTTGCTTCATTGAAATAAACCCAGTTAATGGTGAAATAGTATTTCTTAACCCGTTAATTTAGTGCATATCCTTAAGAGTCCAGGTGTAATCCAAGAGCGATACGTGGCTTGTGTCAATAAACTCTGCAGCGACGGGACATCTGGTCTCCACGGACCGTCTCTCTCGGCTCGTCCCCGACATAATGAGCGATCAGGGGGTGAGCTTTGATTTGCCGCCGAGTCACTGTGTTCCGGGCGGCTCATTAACGCATGAATGGCGGTCGCTGAAAGAGGGAAGACGCGGGAGTTCTTTGTTGCCGCGTTGACAAATCTATAATTCCACTGAACTCCCCGAGTCTAACAGTTTGACGGTTGAACTGAAAGGTCACGACAAACGAGCGACGTTTTTTCATCCCGTTTAAGCTTCAATTAATCAACAAAAATCTGTTATAATATCATGTAAAGTACTCAACTTTACATATTATAATCTTGATATTAGAAACGATGAAGATATATTTCGTTTTAAAAGAATTTAAACCTCCAGCTTTACGACCTGATTGTTCCTAAGACGTGCATTATTTAGTAATGTACTGCAATATTGAGATATTTGGATTCATCAATAATAAATGTAGCATCTCTGTCTTTTGCAAAATTTACTTCCATCTGCAACAATTTATCAGCTTTTGAATATTTCCAGATTCGTTGGAAGCCTTACATCTTTTTCACTCGTTAGTAAACAGCCTATAATGTCTCATACTTTACCAAACCATATGTTTTTACATCTATAATGGGCTAAATAAAAATATTTGGTCACCCAAATTTCGCTGCAGACTTTAAAACAAGAAAATGTAACATTTTTGTCTTTATTTTTCTCACTTTTCCTGTAGTCATTGGTCCAATTTTAAACTTTTTAGGTCTTAAGATTATTTTAACAGCGCGTGGACAACCCAAATGAAAAGTCTGAGTGTCATGTGACCTCAAAACTGATTTTCAGCGGCAACAAATTCTTCTGCGATTTGTGAGAATGAATGCAGTTACACTTTTTTGACATATGGGGGCGCCAGAAACAATATTTTAGAACCTTTTTTTGTCCCTTTAATACTAAAAAAATGTCCAAGACTTTTTTTTATATATCTGTGTACGACATGTCTTCTACAAAAGCGATAGGTGATATTACGATATATCGTAGGGACGATTATAAAAAATCTATTTTTCGGCATTTCTCGTTTATCGTTTCTTTTTGTCTTCATTTATAAATTCAAGCCAGTTTTCACAGTAGGCTAGCGCTTACACAAGAACTGACACTTTCGTTCTAAATAGTACAAGCACGCAAAAAATAAAACATTCGTTTTTTCGGCACCATCAGTACTAGATATAGTAATTTCTTCGTAAATTATTTAGAAGTACATGGTGTTTTTTTTTTTAAATCATGGTATAGAATTATTATATATAGTATTGTGTTGGAGTATCAAAAAATGTACTAGTATTGGTATCCACTACTGAAAATCAAAATAAAGGGATAGAAAAAGTAAGCAGTTTCTGTACTATCTTGGACAGTTGGTTTTCAAGTTATTTTCTCAAAAACTGATATATATTTTATTTCGTTTTCGTGATATATAATCGTTATTTCAAATCGCCCATCCATACTGTACTGCAAGTCAACTCACGCTAGCGACCAAAACCTTTAAACAAAGTCTACAGTAAGTTCTGACAAAAACAAATTCTGAATTTCCTGAACCGTCCCTAGGTGGCGCAAATGAGATAAGAAGAAAAATGAGAAGAAATAAGGAAAATCTAGCGTTTTTGGGTCTGATTCCTAAAGTTTTAGGGAGTTTCATTGACTTCGATGATAATCTCTTGTACCTATCATGGAGTCTGTAAAGATGGAAGTAACTTGTCGAGCTCCTTAACACGTACCCCGATTCCTGAGGGATGCTACGCTAACCCCAGATGCTAACGATTATTTTCATTGGCAAAAACAACGGTGATAAACGGGGGAAGTACGCAGACATTAAATTAAAAAATCCAGGTCGTAAATCAAGCCGAAAATACCTCCCGCACATTAACTCAAAAGCATCTCCCCGGAATACTTAAGTGACTTCCCGGTTTAAATGTAACGGGGGACTCGTAGGAAAAAGGAGATGGAAAGCCAATGCTGCTCCGAAGCCACCTGTCGGAGTGACGTCCAGATCCTAAGGTTTTAGCTTCACGATCGTTGCGTGAAGGGAGGTCGTCGGTTACATTAGCGACGCGATACTAGCATCCGATTCTCCCGCCCACGCCTTCACCTCCAGAGACGGCCACTTTCAAGGACGAGGGGAGACAAAGCTTTGGCTTTTCTATTTGCCGCAGTGATTTTCTGATACCTTTTTTTTTTTTTTTCTCCTCAGAGACCTCGCTCCCCTTTTTTTTCCGCCGTTTTAACAGACTGAAAAAGCTCTTATGATCAATTATCCAAAGTATTTGCGGACACTAAACAAGCTTTTTCTTATAGTGCTCCTGGATGATGCAGCGTTTATTGAAAGGATTATTAAAAGGAATTCATTTTTTACGGTTTAAAACTAAAAAAAAAACATCCCAGGAGTAGATGTTGTGTCGCTTCATCTTCACCTTGTTAGCCACGAATACAAGTATCAATGGTTCAAATCCCGTCATGAAAGCTTTTTGATTTGAAAAGTAAAAGAGGTTTTGATATGGCTTTGATATCCCAGGTCGTCGTGTGTTCTATAAAGAGGGTTGAGGTTGATGGAATCTACAATAACAACAGTTGTTTTTTTTTTTTAAATATGTGAGGCGTGCCTCCCCTTTGGGGGCGTTCGAGGACTCCAGGGGGGAGCTGCAGGAGAAAAAAAGAACCTGGAAAAAAAAGTGTAAACATCTGGTGTGAAGAAGATTTTTTTTATATATTAGAAGCTCAAGTGAAGTGTGATGAGCTGGAAAAAAAAAAAGTGTGACCATATATTTAACCATCTGTCTATATGTGGTTAAACCTTCCTTTAGTGTCAGATTTACAAGTATATAAATCCGAAAGGGAAGTTTATTCATTTGGCTACTGGTTATTTAAAATCTCATCATCATTCTTCACACACATATGAAGTAAACAAAAAAAAAAGATTTAATAATTTCTCAACAAGTCTATATTTAATTGTTGTCAATTGCATTTATCAACACAATTTGTGATGGATTCTGCATTGACAGGTGACACACCATTTAAAACACAGATCTCAAAATGTCTATTTAAAAAATATGTTCAAAATGTTAACATGTATATATCTAAAAAAATATATTGAACATATGTTATAATTTATATTTTTATATATGTTTATAACAAACACAAATGGTAAAGTATGTATTTTCTTTTACATTTTTCAAAAGCATACACAGATGTTGAAATATATTTATATGAAAAAGGTTCAACATCTGTGTGTATTATTTTTACTTTATTGGTGTTAAATTTAATTTAATATATAAGTTGTTAAAATATATGTTTAAGAAAAATGTTTAAAACTTATATATATATATATGTATCTGAAGAAATTTTGTGAAAGAAATACTTGTATGTCTTAGAAAATGTTTAAAAAGACATAGTTGTTCAGATGTAAAAAAAAAAATATATTGAACATTTGTTAACATTTATATTTTTATATATGTTTATAACAAACACAAATAGTAAAGTATGTATTTTCTTTTACATTTTTCAAAAGCTTACACAGATGTTGAATATATTTATATGAAAAAGGTTCAACATCTGTGTGTATTATTTTTACTTTATTGGTGTTAAATTTAATTTAATATATAAGTTGTTAAAATATATGTTTAAGAAAAATGTTTAAAACTTATATATGTATATGTATCTGAAGAAATTTTGTGAAAGAAATACTTGTATGTCTTAGAAAATGTTTAAAAATACATAGTTGTTCAGATGTAAAAAAAATATATATTGAACATATGTTAACATTTATATTTTTATATATGTTTATAACAAACACATAGTAAAGTATGTATTTTCTTTTACATTTTTCAAAAGCTTAGACAGATGTTGAAATATATTTATATGAAAAAGGTTCAACATCTGTGTGTATTATTTTTACTTTATTGGTGTTAAATTTAATTTAATATATAAGTTGTTAATATATATGTTTAAGAAAAATGTTTAAAACTTATATATATATATGTATCTGAAGAAAATTTGTGAAAGAAATACTTGTATGTCTTAGAAAATGTTTAAAAAGACATAGTTGTTCAGATGTTAAAAAAAAAAAATTGAACATATGTTAAAATGTATATTTTTATATATGTTTATAACAAACACAAATAGTTAAATATGTTTTGTTTTTTTACATTTTTCAAAAGCTTACACATATGTTGCAATATATTTATATAAAAAAAGGTTCAACACTTGGACAGATGTTAAAATATATATTTTTAAGTGTGTATTATTTTTACTTTATTGGTGTTAAATTTGCCACAAAAAAGTGTATAAAAATAGATCAACCAGTACATACAAGTCTTTTGTATGCGTCTATTCTGGTAAGCATTCATTCTAACTTGTGAACAAAACTCCAAGTTAATGCTTGATATGATGCATGACACAACGTTTTGAAGGTCATCTACCCCTCCTTTAATGCTGCACAAGATCTTCCAAGTGACAAAAAATGTACATTATTATGTACATCGGAAATATCTGACTTACAAAATATAAAAATAATTAGTATAACAACTCCTGTTCCTGTTATCCTCCGAAATCGAATCAATCCCTTTTCAAACCCCGGAATAATCTCATTGCAGCCCTTTGAGACGTTTGATTAAAAAATTATTGGAGTGTTATTAATATTTACTCAGGAAACGAAGCTGATGTGAGGCTTCTTCGGTGAGATGTTTCTAAAAAATCCGCTGATCTCCGCGTCTGCTAACAAGCGAGAAGTAAATAGTGATTATTCAATTGTAGGAGGAGATGACGTGCAAATCTATGTCAAACAACAATAATCTATGCTAAGCATGAGCAGGATCCCATAATTGCGATTTCACTCAAGTGGGACTGATGTGTCCAGTCGGAGTTCTGAGGGACGCTTAACTAAGATTTTTGTTACTAAGCGCTGTTTACACTTTTGCAAAAAACATTTACGCATCATGACTCTCATAGACTTCTCACTAGACCACTTCATGAGGTAGACCTGCCCAGAGGATCGCAGAGTGTCTACATTCTGTGTGGTAAATACAACTTTTAACCTATTAATTGTATTAGTATTTATTTATTTTGTTTGCAATCATCAATATGAAGTTATGATTCATAAAACCCAGATTTCCTTTTTTTTTTTAAAGCATCACTTCACTAGCTTTTGGCTCAATCTAGACGGCCGGCTGTAGTCGTGCAAAACAAATGTGGTGATATTCTCCAAGCACAGCTGTTTTCTAGGACAGGTTCTAAATAATAAACGTGTCCTAGCCTGATATATCGCTGTCTAAGTTTCCTAAAGACAATATTTATATTCCAAATCACATTAGTTGTTTCATGTTGTTGTCCGTGTTGAGGGATGAGTGCAGTAGAGGCTGCTCTGCTGTGATTTTCGCTATAATCTCTGCTGTAATAATCACACTGGAGTCAATTAAAACTTTTCGTGTTCACTGCACAGGTGTTAGTTAAGCCTTTAAACATATCAAGGCATGTTTGGTGATTATTTAAGTGGAGGAGATGTTTATTCGGTCTGATTGGTTCACCTCTTGTTGCGTGGGTTTACTCCTGGCACTCTGGTTTCCTCTCACGGTCCAAAGAAATTCAGAGGTTGATTTGGAACTTGGGGGAATTTTCTGTATGTATGAGTGTGTTTGTGAATGGTTGTGTGTCTTTGTGTGCCCTGCAACAGACGGGCCTCCTGTCCAGGGTGTCCTCCTCCCCTCTCGCCCATTCAAATCTGGGATAGGCTCCAGCCCCCCGCAATCCCCCCCATATGGGATAAAGCAGTAACGAAAATGATTGAATAAGATAAATCTCTTGAGTTAATTTAATATCATTGTTTTTATACCAGCATATATTTACTCTACATGTCAATCATATCAATGGAGTATGTAAAATATTTTGTGGTGCAAAACTACTCTCAACTTCACTTGGGTTGTATCAAAACTAAGTGTTAATAGAAGTACTTTTTTTTCCATGAATAAGTTTGGTAGGTTGATGATACAGGAGCTTTTATTTTGAAATTCTGAGTCAGATACTCATAAAAGTTTGGACGCCCCTGCTGTAGTTCTACCAACAGTTTGACGTACTTAATAGTGATGAACTTCAGGAAGGGTTCCTAGTAGTACCTGGAGCAGATCTTTTCAAAGGGACCCAATTCACGGTTCCGGTACGATTTGTTGTCCCGTTAAAACGTCCAGAACCAGAAGTTCCCTCCGAACATCTCAAGTCCGGCCTGTCTCGACGCAAGTAATGCGATCCTTTTTTTATTTATACACGATGACGGCTCATCGAAGATTATTCCAAACTCCCGCGTTAATCAACATAAACATTCAATAGTCCACAAATCACAGCGACGCATCGGCCGCGGACAAATATTGGTTTTCCCATCTCGGGCGCAGGAAGCGCTCGTGAAAGCAGCACTTCTTCGAAAGCAATAAAGAGCGAGACAGTCATGAAGACAGATGGAGGTGATCTCATCCCGTCTGAGTGTCCGACGGTGCCGGTCCTGCTGGGACCACCGCAGGGGGGGAGGGGATTCGTACTCGGGGTTCTCATTAAACTGCAGTAATGGTCTCTCACCATCACACCTGCCTCTGCAGCGAAGAGCGAGGATGTGAAACGGGCAGTTAATCAGTGTTTGAGTTTCCCCGCCGCACTCCATCATTATTAATCAGACGTTTATGATCTTCAGCGCCGCGAGTGATGCATCACATGTTAAGTGTGATCCTGGAAATGAAACGCTCGTCCCGGATTTTTGAATCTCAACGACGCCTTTGACGGTGGACCAGGTGTTGTTAGAAGATGTTGGATCAGAGTCAACATGGAATCGCAAGGTCCCGAGACTCGAGGCCGAAAGACACCGTGACCTTGGATCGTTGAGCTTCTGAATTCCTAAGGCGAAGAAGAGAGTGCAGGCAGGGGTGGGCTTTGTTCACTCAAAGTGATGCCTGTGGGCAACAAGTGGACCTTTGCCTGTATTAATGTGGCCGAGGGGGGGAACTACTGTAGAAAAATGACTGATATTAAAATACTTAATCTCCAAAATTACCTTTCCTAGCATTTTTGGTTTTAAATAGGAACTTAACATTTTTGTGTGCGTTTCAACTGACATTTTAACCATTTGTCACATTAATCACTGTTAAACTGAGCCTGAGAAACCTGGGTGTTGTATTTGATAAAGACATGTCTCTAGTTCAACACTGCAGAAAACTGACCAGAAACTGTTTCCTTCAACTGAGAAAAATCTCTAAACTTAGGAAAATGTTGTCGGAACATGATCTGGAGCTTGTAATCCATGCGTTTGTTTCTTCTCGTCTGGACTATTGTAACAGTTTATTTTTATATGTCTTAACAAGAAGGATCTGTCTCGCCTGCAGATTATACAAAACTCTGCAGCGAGAATTCTGAGCCGCTCTAGTAGAAGAACTCACATTTCTCTGATCCTTAAAACTCTTCACTGGCTTCCAGTTTCTTTCAGGATCAACTTTAAAATTCTGGTTCTTACTTTCAGATCTATTCATGGTCAAGCTCCTCCTTACATCACTGATCTGATCCAGCCTTACACCCCAGCTCGGGCTCTGAGGTCTGTGGATCAGAATCTACTTATGTTTCCACGCACACGGTTCAGGACCAGAGGAGAGAAATCTTTTCAGGCTGTTGCTCCTAAGCTTTGGAACGATCTTTCTCTCTCTTTGCGCTTGATGGATCTACTGACTCCTTTAAGAAACATCTTAAGACGTTTCTATTTGTTCAGGCTTTTCCTTGAATTTCTCGAACTCTTGTGTTGTTCTCAGTATTATCTTGATCTTTAAAGTATGTACTTTTTTGAGTATTGTTTTGTTTGTTTAAGCGCTTTGTGACCCTGGTCTCGAAAAGCGCTATATAAATAAATATTACTTACTTACTTACTTACATTTATATTTAATGAGAAAGTCCTGAGCTAAAGTATATCACATTTACTTAACCACATATAATAGGATTGTAATGGTATCGCTGCTTGTGAAGGAAAGAATCCGAGATATCTTCGTGTCAGGAACCCATCTCTGAAGGAGTAAACGCCACCGTCGACCTTGAGTATAATTACTCAGTCAAGTTTCAATTTCAGTTTATTCGCGATTTGTGAAACCGAAACAAAGGTAGATATAGCAGCTCTGTGCTTTAGAAAGTATTCGGAAAGACATGTAAACTGTTTTACTTTCTCACTTGTATACAAGTTAACATGTGTAGCTTTATGGACGTCATTCATGCCCAACTACTAAGAAAATGTTTCTATTTATTTATATATTGATTGATATATATTATCATTCATGCATTATACTTTACATTATACTGTTTTATATGCTTGGTTTACATTTTTGCTTTAAGTGATGGTTTATTCAAAATTCACATTTTTTCTACTCTTACTCAAGGGTTGGGATTATTTTAGGAGTAATCCGTTCCTTTATATTTATAAGCAAAAATGTTTGTTCATTTTAATGTAGCGACTGGATCTCAGTCGTCTTCAACATTGTCCAAAAAGACACTTTAAAACTTCCAAATACCTCCATACTGCTTGTCTGTAATGTTCCTTTTGTATTGAAGCCTTCAAATTATGAATTTTTCCGACAAAAACCTAAACAATATTTTAAGTTTGTTTGTAGCATGTTTTTAAGTGTTTTCGATCTTCTGAAGTGCCTTTTTGGATGAAGATGAAGACAAATGAGCATCAGTTGCTACATTAAAATGAGTCATAATTATTGTCTATAACTCTAGAACGGATTTTTATCCAAAATAATCCCAAACTTTAGTTGACAAGAAGGTGAGTAAAAAATGTGTGAATTTAGGAAACTATTACTTTAATATATACTTTATTTTTAAACGTATTCCCTTTTTTTTTTACTTGGAAAATGTTTCCATATTTCCATTTGCAAGTACATTTTTGTCTGCAATTATATTGCATTACTTCACAAATCCGTCCAAAAAGGATCTTCCGTCCTTCAACCCCCTGAAAATGATTCCTTCATAGCTCTGACATTTGACTGCTTTCTCTCATTATTGGGTCATTTTTAGTTACTTTTAATGCTTCGCACTCTCGGCCGACGAAGCCGCACATGCATCCTTTTTAAATGTTCCTCGATCCATATGCTCCCCAATTAAAAAGTTCAAACCCCGGAGCCGAACTTTATCTCGGCCTCCGTCTGCATCATTATGCAACCTTCAACTTGGAGTGGGTTTCCAGGCGCAGCTGCTCAGTGACGTTGCAGTCTTTTCTCTGGAGTGAAGCAACAGCAGCAGTGAATAATTGATCGAGTGAAGCTCCCGTCTTTTGTGTGTTCACCCGGGTTTGTCTGGCCCGCTCTCCCGCTTCAAAGGGATTCAGGATGGAAGTTTAAAAAAACGGTACGATAAATATTGATGCTTCTGTCCGTCACCGGTGATGTAATTGACACATGATGTGCGTCGATGTCTCGTCGCGTTCAGATCAGAAGCAGGAATATGTGGTTCAGCCGATGACTTCCCGCTGTGCTGTTCAAGAGCGACTCCCAGGAATATTTTAAACGTCTATCCGAATGTTTTGCTATCGTTTTTTTTTTCCACTCAAAAATGCAGTTATGCAGAAGTAGATTCAGGTGGAGATGCGCATGAAAATGGGTTAGAATACATTTATTTATTTATTTATTCTCACGTCAGTTAAACGATTCCCTAAAGTGCTTTTAACGCAAAATAAATCGTTAGAAATAAATATATTTTTTAGAAATCTATAGATTGCTAAGGAAGTTTTGATATTGAGCCTGTTGAAGATGAATTATAATAATTCAATAATGAAGGATATTCAATAATAAAAGGATTTTAGATGGTGGATCAAGGAGGCAGCAGTCCAAGTGAAGAGACCCAGACTCCCCTCCTTTTCAGAAAATTCCGACCAATGAGGCATGAATTATATATATATATATTTTTATATATTAAAATTCTTATAAATGTCGCTTGATAAGAGCTTTGAATGTATTTACTTGGCCCTTAAAGTTTGATGAATTAATACATTTCTATGTATTGTAATTATATTTTAGTTTATAGTTTATACTTTATAGTTTTATTGTTCTTTTTAAAATGTATTGTTTTTTATAATTGTTTACAACTTTTACAATTGCTTTAAGATTTTTTGGGTGTAAATCATTGCCAATAAAAAAAAAAAGAAGTTATCTTTTGATATATTTTATAATAAGCTTTTAAATTATTTAAATTACTTCCAAATTTACATGGTTTAAATAGGAAATATTTGAATATTTATCATATAAATTAACCATTAATTCAAATAGAATTGTATGTATGACAAAAAAAAATCGATATGATTTTTTTAAAATGTATTTTTTAATTTTAAACCATAATTAAAATTCTACTCCGAGTGGCAGATATTTTCTCTGTCTTGCTCAATTATTTTTTCCATTTGTCTTCAGGCTTTGGCTGTTTGTGAACACATTACTTTGTAACTACTGTTTCTTAATTTGCCAACAAACAAAGGCATTTTATTTTGAAATAATAAAAACCTAAAGTAAATGATGAAGCAGCAGAATTGTTGCCTCACAGCAAAAATAATGTTTCATTAGAAACGGGAATGTGAAGATAAAATCAGATTTCTGGGGGAAAAACATCTGTTTAGAGATTAAAATGGTTGTAAATAAAGATTTACTCGACTCTGCCGACATTGAGTCTCTAGTTTTATGAGTTATTGACTCACAAATTGTCAAAAAAACGTCTTATATTAATTAAAAAAGCTCCTATCAAGTGAAGAACACTTGAGAATCGAGTCAAAAAAACCAATTTCAAGTCAAATAAATTGATTTTTAATCGATTTTATCAGGCACACGACTGTAAAGATCGTTCACTGACGGTCAATCTCTGCTGAGTCAGACAAATTCCAGTGCGAGTCCATGAGATGGTGCTGTGTGTCCAAAGTAAGATCAGTGATGCTGATGAAACAGAAAATCCTCGTGATGGCTTGTATTGACGAATGGTTTGGTATGTTATTAAATAAAGCCGAGGATGATGACGCAGCAGCGGCCGGGAAGAAGCACAAGGTCAAAGGCGGCTTTGAGGAAGAAAAAAAGAATCTCTAATACTCATTTCATCTCCTCAGCTCTGCAATAACATCCTCCCCGGACGCTCGGCATTCACCTGTCGTGCACCGAGCCGCTGTTATCTTTGGTCCGCCAGCGAATCTGCCGCTCAGCCATAGATTCTCATCACTTTTCTTCCAGCACGTTCAGGAAAATAGAAGGAAGCGAGGAAGAGAGAAAGAAGGGGAGGAAAGGCAGGGATGTTGAGTTCACCGTCGCTGTGACTCAGATCACGTTTGGAGAGGTTTTTTTGCTCAAACACTGCAAGGTCATGGAATATGAGGCTGGATTTAGACGACGACTCGAAAGAATCGACGATAAATAACAATCAGTGACGTTCAAAAATAAACTGTATTGATGCCGAGATGCCATAAAATGTATTTTATAATCGGTCTTATAGATATAAACACCTTCAAAATAAGGGCGAAAAATTGGAATATTATTATCTACATCAGAAAAGTTTAATAAAACGCAAATGTTTTTTAACTGAGTCGTTTTGTTTCGTAAGGGCTGCAAAAATACAGCAGAGTATTGCAGGAGGCCCCCGGGCCGCACTTCGATGGGTAAAGTCTTACAAAATTGAGGGTATTATTGAGAAAAGTTTTTTTTGTTTCTACCTCTGATATTTCTTTCAGATCAAACAGACTTTAAACTATGAAGGATGATACATTACCTAGTTATAAATAAATACATGTATAAATACAAAACTAGATGTACAGATTAATACATAAGAATATTAAGTTTCAACATAAATATGAGGCTGGATTTAGACGACGACTTGAAAGAATCGACGATAAATAACAATCAGTGACGTTCAAAAATAAACTGTATTCATGCCGAGATGCCATAAAATGTATTTTAAAATTGGTCTTATAGATATAAACACCTTCAAAATAAGGGCGAAAAATTGGAATGGTATAATATACATTTAAAAAAAGTGTGATGAAGTTTTAAAAAACACATGTTTTTTTAAGCTGAGTCGTTTTGTTTCGCAAGGGCCGCAAAAATACAGGCAGAGTATTGCAGGAGGCCCCCGGGCCATGCTTTGACTTTGAGTAAAATCTTACAAAATTGAGGGTATTATTGAGAAAAGTTATTTTTGTTTCTACCTCTTATATTTCTTAACATACTTTAAACTATGAAGGATGATGCATTACCTAGTTATAAATAAATAAATAAATGTATAAATACAAAACTAGATGTACAGATTAATACATAAGAATATTAAGTTTCAACATGAATATGAGGCTGAATTAAGACGTCGACTAGAAAGAATCGACGATAAATAACAATCAGTGACGTTAAAAAATAAACTGTATTCATGCCGAGATGCCATAAAATGTATTTAATAATCGGTCTTATAGATATAAACACCTTCAAAATAAGGGCGAAAAATTGGAATGGTATAATATACATTTTAAAAAAAGTATGATTAAGTTGATTAAGTGATTAGTTATGTTTTTTTTAAGCTTAGTCGTTTTGTTTCGCAAGGGCCACAAAAATACAGGCAGAGTATTGCAGGAGACCCCCGGGCCATGCTTTGACTTTGAGTAAAATCTTACAAAATTGAGGGTATTATTGAGGAAAGTTATTTTTGTTTCTACCTCTGATATTTCTTAACAGACTTTAAACTATGAAGGATGATGCATTACCTAGTTATAAATAAATACATGTATAAATACAAAACTAGATGTACAGATTAATACATAAGAATAATAAGTTTCAAAATGAATATGAGGCTGAATTAAGAAGTCGACTCGAAAGAATCGACGATAAATAACAATCATTGACGTTCAAAAATAAACTGTATTCATGCCGAGATGCCATTAAATGTATTTTAAAATTGGTCTTATAGATATAAACACCTTTAAAATAAGGGCGAAAAAAATTGAATATTATTATCTACATTAGAAAAGTTTAATAAAACGCAAATGTTTTTTAACTGAGTCGTTTTGTTTTGTAAGGGCTGCAAAAATACAGGCACAGTACTGCAGGAGGCCCCCGGGCCGCACTTTGATGGGTAAAGTCTTACAAAATTGAGGTTATTATTGAGAAAAGTTATTTTTGTTTCTACCTCTTATATTTCTTTCGGATCAAACAGACTTTAAAACTATGAAGGATGATACATTACCTAGTAATAAATAAATACATGTATAAATACAAATCTAGATGTACAGATTAATACATGAATATTAAGTTTCAACATGAATATGAGGCTGAATTAAGAAGTCGACTTAAAAGAATCGACGATAAAAAACAATCAGTGACGTTCAAAAATATACTGTATTCATGCCAAGATGCCATAAAATGTATTTTAAAATTGGTCTTATAGATATAAACACCTTTAAAATAAGGGCGAAAAAAATTGAATATTATTATCTACATTAGAAAAGTTTAATAAAACGCAAATGTTTTTTAACTGAGTCGTTTTGTTTTGTAAGGGCTGCAAAAATACAGGCAGAGTACTGCAGGAGGCCCCCGTGCCGCACTTTGATGGGTAAAGTCTTACAAAATTGAGGTTATTATTGAGAAAAGTTATTTTTGTTTCTACCTCTTATATTTCTTTCGGATCAAACAGACTTTAAACTATGAAGGATGATACATTACCTAGTTATAAATAAATACATGTATAAATACAAAACTAGATGTACAGATTAATACATAAGAATATTAAGTTTCAACATGAATATGAGGCTGAATTAAGACGACGACTTGAAAGAATCGACGATAAATAACAATCAGTGACGTTCAAAAATAAACTGTATTCATGAAAATAACCTTAATTATTAATTTGTCTCATAAACACGTCCAAAATAAGAGCGTAAAATGGGAATAGATTATATAATAAACTTCAATAATATACAGTCAGGATTATATCATAAAAAAATGTGATGATGAAAAAAATGTTTTAAAAAACATAAATGTTATTTAGCGAAGATGTATTGTTTAGCAATACAGGCAGAGTACTTTTAACGAGTCACTGAAGTCTTGGAAAATGTAGGGTTTATATAAGAAAAGTTCATGTTTCTACTTCTTATATTTCTTCCCAACTCCGAAGTATGAAGGTCGATAAATCACTTTTTATAAATATATTATATAAATAAAAAATAAACAGATAAATGAATAAATATCAAAATGATGTAATGATATAATACTCTGCGTTCAGCCGGGCTACAACACTGCCAGAGAAACATCGAAACAAATAAAATGTTTAATGCTGGAATAACAAATACATACAGTAAATAATTAAGTTTACAAATAAATACATGTTAAAATGTTCAAATAAATATAATGTATCTATCTACAGAGAAATGGCACTTCTTTATCAAAACTAAAATAAAAAAGTCATTTATTTATTTCAAAATGTGATATTCATTTAAACATTTATTCATGTATTTAAAAATGTTATTCCATTTTTTATATATATGTTATTTATCGTCCTTCAATGAAAGGAGTTTATTGTCTGCATTTAGAAAAATAACAACGTATGTAACTGAAAGGTAGCATCTGTATACACTGTTTTGAGCTAATTGTCGTTTATAAAAGCTAGCAAAAGTTAATTTATTATAACTCAACATATACTAAACACATGAAAATTAATACAAATGTTTGTGATTAAATATGCTTTTTGGAATAGATAGATGGATGGTGTAGTTGTGACAAAGCTAACATGTAGCATATACTGGTTCGGCGATGCTAGTTCAAATCCCCTGGCGAGACATCGTTCTTCGGCACAGTAATTTACTAAAGTAACACAGTAATACTCTAAACTTGTGACATATTTGTGTTTTTTATGTTTAAGAGTGATTTTTATTTGGTTTAGCTTTCGAAACCGTTATCAAATCAACAACAAGCTAGATGGCTAGCATGCTAGCATTTTCTTTTAGATCTGGCAACAAAATAAATTCCTTAAAATACTTGTTTTCTATGAGCACAAGTTGAGTATTTTCCACCGGCGTTGTCGTTTTTTTTTTTCATTTACATTTTCTCTTCTGAATTGTCTGTTTTATAATTTATGAGGTTTGGAACAATGCTTGACATATTTTGGTGGAGGGCGCGCTGGCCGTTTGAGACGATTAGTCATAATGTGTGTCGGCGTTATTACAGTCGAGCCGCGTACGAAGGGTCATTACGATCGTCCGCTTAATTAATGGATGCTTTTAAAGTCTTGCTGCCGTTTCCTGCTCATAATTGGAAAGAAAAGACTGTCGACAGCATGTAGGAAAAGTCATGTCGCCTCGTGTTCGCCGTCACAGTTTTCTCTGTTACAAGAGCTAATAAAAAAGGTCCGACATCTTCCGAGTTTTGACGTTTACGTGTATGTAACTTAAAATTAAGAATACTAATAGAATGATAGAATTTCAAAATGTTGCTTTTGTGACAGTTTTACTTTCTCCAGCAGGGGGCGATGATTAACTTAAAATTAATAGTGCCTTGTATACTGTAAACTATTGCACCACTTAAATTTTAGTGATTTTTTTATTACGATTTTCCGCTTAAGTGTGATCAATTCTAAATTTGGGTTTTAGTCAAAGAAAATACAAGTTAGCTAATGCTAGTATTCATTACCTTAAGCTAATGCTAATGGATAAAATGCTGTATTGTGTTCTCCATTGATTAAAACGTTGTATTTTTTTAAATTAAGATATTGCCTTTAGGTTTACTTAACTAAAAATTTCCGTTTTTTGTCGAGTTAGCAACAAATTAGCCTATGCTATGATTCTTCAGCTTCCAGCCAATACTGACGACTAAAACGCTGTGTTGCTTTTCTCCATTGATTAAGACATAATTTCTTTAAATTAGGATTTTCCTTTTAAGTTTGCTAAACTGCTGATTGAGATTTAATTCAAGTCAAACACAAGTTAGCTAATCCTAGCATTTGTAAGCTTCTAGCTAATGCTAATGACTAAATTCTCTATTAATTAAAACACCTATTTTTTAAATTAAGGTTTCATGTGTAGGTTTGATTAACTCTAAATTCAGATTTCTGTCAAGTAAACTACAAGTTAATGCTAGCATTTGGTCGATGCTAGCTAATGCTAACGACTTAATCACTGTGTTGTGTTCTCCATTGATTAAAACCTTTTTTTAAAGTTATGTTACGTTTATGTTTAATACATTTTAAACTCAGATTTCAGTCAAGTCAAATACAAGTTTGCTAATGCTATAATTTTGAGGCTTCGAGCTAATGCTAACGACTAAAAAACATTTTTTTGCGTTTAAATTTGCTCAACTCAAAAGGTCAGATTTTTGTCAAGACGAATAGAAGTTAGCTAACGCTAGCATTTCGATAGCTTCTGTCGAATGCTAACGACTAAAACGCCATGTTGCCATTGATTTAAAACAGATTTCACAAAAACTCCTTCGATTAAACTCTGTAATATTTGAACTTAATTTAATCCAAATTTAAAACATGCTACTGAGAAATAGCCGAAATAATTGTTCTTGAATTTAAGTATGTCAAAACTCACTATATCGACAATTGTTTAGTTTGTTATGCTAACTTTTATAGTGGTTTTCTATAGATTTTCTTAGTAAATAGCATAACGTTTTCAAGGACCACAACTTATTATTTATTAGCCACTTTAATTCTGTGACAATGCTTTCTTAAGTGTGTTTTAAATTAAGCTCCCAGTAGGTAAAGTTGGAAACTTTTGAATCAATAATTTTAGGTAGAATCGCTCCAGACATCGGTAATGGAAGAAGCCCTCACGAGGCGAAGACCAGCGTCGCTGCCGTTCATCTGCTCTGGCTCCAGGCCCGGAGCGAGGGAGCGACAGGGCAGGAAAAGTGCTGGCTTAGTCTTCCGGGCTTCAGGGAGGGAAGCGCAGTCTGGCTCGGTCCTAGTCCTTCTGGGAGAAGTGATTACAAAAACTGTTTTTACATGGAGATGCGCCCCAGTGATGTGCGCAGGCCAGAATCCATTTTCAAAATCTTCGCTGCTGTTGTTGTTGTTGTTGTTGTTGACGTGTTTTTTTTTTTTTGTTCCTCTTTAAAGACGCGTCTATCTTGGATCAACTGTTAATGTCTGGATTGTTACACACAGAGGTAACATAACAGCAGGTTTCTATAGTAAGTAAGTAAGTAAGTCATTTTTATTTGTATAGCGCTTTTCCAGACCAGGGTCACAAAGCGCTTAAACAATCAAAACAATATTCAATAAAGTATATACTTTAAAGGGCAAGATACAACTGATAACACAACAGGAGTTCCTGTGAGGAGCTTTAAAGGCAAACGAATAAGTGACGAAGATTAAGTGAATGATGGGATTATGTTGGGGAAATTTTTTTTAACAAAAACTAAAAAAAATGTTGTTAATAAGGATCTCAACAAGTGTAAGTAACCATTATGTCACCAAAACCCATGAAATTATACAATTGTAAGTAAGTAAGTGGGTAATTTTTATTTATATAGCGCTTTTCCAGACCAGGGTCACAAAGCGCTTAAACAATCAAAACAATATTCAATAAAATATATACTTTTAAGGTCAATATAAAACTGATAACACAATTGGAGTTCGAGAAATTCAAGGAAAAGCCTGAACAAATAGAAACGTCTTAAGATGTTTCTTGAAGGAGTCAGTAGATCCATCAAGCGCAAAGAGAGAGGAAGATCGTTCCAAAGCTTAGCTTAATAAAAATTTAGATACATAAATAAAAAGCTTAATAACAGCCTAAACCCTTCCAATGTAATCTTTATACAGTGAATTATCATCTGGATCCAAGGTTGGCAAGTAGGTTTCTATAGTGTGACTGTGAGGAGCTTTAAAAGCAAACGAATAAGTGACGAAGAAAAGTGGATTAAGTGAATGATGGGATGATTTTGGAGGAAAAATGAACAAACATTAAAAAAAAGTTGTTAATAAGATATCAACAAGAGTAATTACATCACCATTATGTCACCAAAACCCATGACATTATACAATTGTATGCATATACTGTATATACACAAATACATTAACATAAACATTAAATGTAGAAATGTTTTTTATTAAATTCATGCATTATTTTAGGTGTTTGCAAGTTATGAAAAAATCTGCCCCCTCCTGTTATGCTTTTTTAGCAAATAGCATGTAGCTTTGCGATAAATTCCCACAAATGTTATGTATTTTGTGAATAGTTTTTTTCAAATTTCGGCCCATCAAAGAATGTCTCCACTATTTCCAATTTGGTAACAATGTGTTTTGAAAACATCTATTTAATTTTGATTAAAATGTTTCCTTTAAAATGAGTAGTTGGTTATTTAGAAGTAAAGTTTGTTTAATTTTAAAACAACGATCTTGTTAATAAGGATATCAACAATCAAAATAAGAATCTTAATTGCCACACAGGAATTTTGTAAAAAAAATAAAAAATTGGATTTATTTGAAGTTGATGTTATTGCTTTATAAAGTAAGTCTGAAATCTGGGCGAAGAAGAGGTTACGAGAGCGGAGTCCATTAATGGCGTAATAATATGCTTCACTCCTCTAGCCAGCTCTAATCGTGTTTATACAACGAGTACTTTGGAGGTGGGGACTTCCAGGATTGGTGACATGCAGTGACAAACCTTGATGCTTGACCAATCACAGCAGGGTGGGTGTGGCTACGTTAGACTAGACTTGCCTCCTTTGTTTGTGGGGCAAGATAAAAGTCCAAAAACAAAACACGCACTCCCTATATTTACATTTGAATTAGTATAGTTTAAAAAATATTTCTACATGATCGGTTCGACAGGTTTTCCTCTCAAGGGCCGTACAAATACTGTGAATGGGCTTCATGTGGCCCCCGGACTGCACTATACCTCAGTCAGATCCAGACCCTTAAATCTCTTAAAGATTTTGACGCCAAGGTGCAACACATGAGGGTTCATTAAAATGGTTTTCTTCTCCCAATCCTGTTTTTTTGGAGAGCTACTTCCTGTTATGATCCCAACGCATCATAAAACAATATTTCCTTCTTACTATTTTGTTTGTTTCTGGGCTGCACCAGCGGTCGCTCCCTTTATCATGGCCGAAAAATGAAAGTTGAAGGATTATGGTAAGTCCTGACACGGTCCTCTTCACTGCATCAGCAATCGTCCGACTTTAGCTAAGCTGACCCCGAACTTGTCACCGCTGCAGAAGAAGACTTGAGTCACAAAACAGGAGCTAAAATAACAATACAGAGATCGTAGATGTCTATGAATAACATCCCTGCATGACTGTGTTAGCGAAACAGTTCTGCACGATTCTCAATGAAGGCGACAGCGCTCCGTTCATCTACGTTGAACTGTGAGAACGAAGTCGACTTCTGCCAACAACGAGAGCAACCTGTTGACACGACGCCCGCCGTCTGCCCGTTTGGACTGCGCCGCGAGCGGGCGGATCGGCGTGGGACCGAGAGGAAGTGGGCGGGACAGACGGAGAAAGAGCAGGAACAGAGGAGGAGACAGACGGTGAGGAGGAAGACGAGTCTTTCGAGCTCAGGCCTGGGTGAGTTCGAGGAATCTCGGACAAAGGAAAACGTGGTGAAATGTCGACGAACGCAGAGATGGAAATGGATGAAAAAACGGTTTCTTTTTCTTTTATATTTGGGTCTGTCAGGTCGTTGGGGCAGCAATGAAGGTACAGAAGGCTAGTCCCTAACCCCCTAGAAACTTTATCCTTCCCTTAGAGGCTAATACTGAAACACTTCAACCCATTTGGTTTGATTGACTTCTTCCACATATCTGATGTTTGGCCGCGGTGGCCGCAGAGTGGTCCTGACTTTCCTCTACCCCGCTACATCATCCAACCATTCCAGGGGCACGTTCCCAGACCAGCTGAGAGACATGCCGCTTTTCCACTAGACACTTTCTGCCCTACTCAACCTCAACTGGACTACCACTACCCTGTTGTGTTTATACTTACCCCGCTACTTGCGGTGGTCCGGGCGATATAACATAGTGCCAGAAACCTGGAGGCGTACCTAGGGACGGGTATCGAACTATGGTTCTTCGATTATCGAAACATGCTTTGTCTTTCAGTGCCAAGTTTCAGTACCCACGCATGATCAAAACTGCTTAAGAAAAACTCGTAACCGACTAGGACGGGGAACATCAGATAAAAGTGTTACTTGCTAGCAAGTTTGCAATTTTTTAATAGAAAACGGCTAACGGTTGAAAAGTAACAATGAAATTAAATGATTTACTATGTGTATTGTCATTTTCTTTCTGTTTGTAAATGGTTTTTAAAAAATGGTTATTTAAAAAGTATTGTTCAGGTAAAGTTACAGTTATCGGAAATGTTCTATCGATACCCAGCCCTAGTCATACAATTAAGTAAGTAAGTAATATTTATTTATATAGCGCTTTTCGAGACCAGGGTCACAAAGCGCTTAGATAATCAAAACAATACTCAAAAAAGTACATACTTTAAAGATCAAGATAATGCTGAGAACAACACAGGAGTTCGAGAAATTCAAGGAAAAGCCTGAACAAATAGAAACATCTTAAGGTGTTTCTTAAAGGAGTCAGTAGATCCATCAAGCACAAAGAGAGAGGAAGATCCTTCCAAAGCTTAGGAGCAACAGCCTGAAAAGATTTCTCTCCTCTGGTCCTGAACCGTGTGCGTGGAACCATCAGTAGATTCTGATCCACAGACCTCAGAGCCCGAGCTGGGGTGTAAGGCTGGATCAGATCAGTGACGTACTAGGCCTAAAATATTATGTTTGTTCTTTGCATTGGGGGCCAACTGGTTACATTTTAGTGACTTCACTCTCTGACAAATCAGTGACCGGCCTTGTGCCAACGTCACCTTTTTAGTGTCTGGTCGGCGGGTTCGAACCAGAACGATACACTTACTTAAAGATAGTATCGGCTTTGACCTACCGTGCTGGTTGTAACGCAAAACGAACCAGGTAGAGTTGAGCAGAGTAGGGTTTAGACTAACTGGTGGAAAAGGGACAACGGTATCTCACCTGGCCCGGGTTACCCCCTTCGTCTTCTACGGGTTTGACTTGCCCTTAACACCTTACGAGCCACCTAAACCGACTCCTTCAAGCCTCTCCTGGATGGCCTTGGTAAGGCATTCTTGAGACCAATATAATTTTGGGAAAGCTATAATTTGGAAAAGCTGAAGGATCAAAGTTTAAAGTTTGTTTTACTTGGAAAATTACAACTTTTATTTTGAGCGCATAGAGACATCTCGAAACTCGAATATTGAGTCAACACGGATATTTTTAACTTCCGTCTGTGTCCTTGAACATAAGTAAATATGCTTCAAACATAAATCCGTGTGTGTCAACCACCGCCTGCTGGTGTTTGAGATCAGATATCTCTTCATGTAAACCAGCGCGTTCTGCCGCGGATATCTGACGTTAGGTAAATAAACTCACCAGCGCTACATGATACGTAGCATCACAGGATTATGTGGGGGAAACGCGAGGGAGCCGACTTCCTGCTGGAAAATATGCAGCCTTCAGCAAGGTATTTTTACACTGCGAGACAAATGGTGTCTCGTGTCGGGCACAGAAGGGGTTAGAACGCAGTTAGCAGAATTAATTTTCCTTGTCAAACACCGAGAGAAAAGTCGTTCCTTAAGGTTTGCGCGACGCCAACGTGGCCAGCTGCCTCACCTGTTCACAACGCTTGGATGGAAGCGCGTACGTTATGTGCACAGTTCCGCCACATTGAGCCGAAGCTAATTCAACCCACTTTATTTACATTTTCTTCCAGACAACATCAACACATAATCCTTAACCTGTCACCGAAGCAGATGCAGGGCGGAGCGTTTTGGAGGCGGCATTTTCTGCAAGAGCGGGTGTTCAATGATGCCGCTTCAATCACTCTCGTCCACAGAGTTTTAAAGGGTTTTATGGCGGAGCAGCGCATCTTAGGTGGATATTTCATTTGAATGTGACCTTTTATTACCATTTTACAGATGTCTTTCTTAACCCTTGAGTTATCTCAGGGTCAAGGTGACCCGGTGTACCAAAAAAACCCACATATTTATGGTATCCCTTGTGTTGTCTTTGGGTCAAAGGTGAACGACCTCCACCACTGGATATGTATCTATGGAAGCCAAGGAGGTCGTTCACCTTGACCGAGAAGCAACAAGGCATACCTCATGCACATTTTTTTCTGGACCACCGGCTTACCTTGAACCTAAGATAAAAACAAGGGTTAAAATCTTGCATTTCTTGAGATATTGGCAAATTTAATAAAATCCCTTTACCTTCCTTATCCTGTTTAGCAATTAGCATGCATTTTAGCATTATATCCCCAACAATTATACATTTTAGAATTTATGATTTATCCAACATTTTTTTGGTTTAAAAAAAAAAAAGTAGCTCAGCAACATTGCATGTTGACCTGACGTCAACGCCACAAGCACTAGTTTCATGTACAACGCCTGTGCTAATTGAGAGGGATCTATCCGAACAGATTATTGGATATGGATTGGGCCCTTTTGTCGTGTTTTAAATATGCGTTATTAAATCATCTACTTCATTTTGACTTATTTAATTCTTTGAATGAGTAGCTTAGTTATTCATGAATAAAGTTAGTTACGCAACTGAAATTGAAATCCCAATTAGTTGATCCAAGTTGAGTTAATCCAAGTTTTAATCTGTTTTCTATGGGACTATTACAATTGCAGTTTGGAAGTGTGAATGTCTCACTTGGTTAAAGATGATTCTACATGTTTGGTGCGGCGTCAGGTTCTCAGAGATCGAAACTACAAACTTCACCTGATTGATGTAGTCAACCAATTACTTCTGTCCTTTTGACACGGTTGGTTGTGAGAGAAATAATTGGTGGTGCGGTGTCACTGAGCAGCACATTCTGGGCCTTAAGAACATCTCTGTGACAAAGTACTGAAGAGACACAGTATATATATTTTCTGTTCATCTCAAACATGGTAAATTCCCTTCATTGTTCAAGTCCCTTTGACTGTGATTTCCCTTAAATGTTGTTTTGCTGATCTGAAAAAAAAAAGGAGATATCAAAGTTTGAAAGCTGGAATGTCTGCCTAGAGAAGGAGTCCTTGGGCGGTTCAAGGGAGCTGAGGTTTGGGGCGAATCATTTACAGTTGCTGAAGGACTTTCTCTTTACTTGGCCGCGGCGAGAAAGTGACCCGCTGAGTCAGAGCGCTAATTAGGCAACATATCATTCAGGCCGCTCAACACAAATTGGCCTGAATTGCTTGGAAGACGGACGCAGCGCCTCTGATCAAGCACTAAAGACGCTCTCAGGAATGACGCAGCGTTGTTTACCGTGTAGTGATTTCCGTTACGGAGACAAAAGAACGCGGTAAGTTTGGTCCGCTTCGTTTAGACGCTAAGTGTCGTCAATCACAGAAGCTGAAACTATACGTCGAGTCTTTGTACCCGATTGTACCATTCATTTACTCTTCGGTATCCTTTATTCATCATTAAAACTAATCACATCTGTTTGGCGGTTTCTGAGTGAGAAACCCCTCACGGGCGATATCACCTTGAACAGCGGTGTTTAGCGATGGGCTTGGCGGTTGCATAACATCACCACCATCGTTTACACAAACCACAAGCAAAACAAACGGCAAATGAGATCAGAGATAGCAGATAAACTCCGGGAGCCATTATCCCAGCAGCAAGCGGAGACGGATATTCCAGGAACAGACACGCTATTAAATTAACTGTGGATTTGATTTGTCTGATATACTCGGATGCTTCCTCCTGGATACATTTAACGTCACAGCGGGTTAGCCCTTTGACATAATGCAGGTACTCAGAGTAACCCAGCAGTTTTAAGGTTATGTGGGGTGTTTGTTTTGGAGAACCAGTGTTGTCGATCATCATACTCAGTATTTCAATGATTCACCGTCCTTTTCTAAGCTTGCAAAACAGATCACTTTTCTTGGACAGTTGTGTGGATCCCCATGTGCTTTCGACTTTTACGACCAATCTTGTAGCATCGTACATCAAACTTAAACCTCATCTCTGCTGGTAAAGGGCTAACCGCAATTCTGTAAACAAGGCATTCCCAAAGCAGTCCATTAGCCCCCACTGGTGGGGAACCAAAGGAAGAGCATCAAGCCAAGTTTATAAAATATTGCAAGGACCAGAATTTTTGTTAGCTTTGCTCAAGGTAGCATGTTGCTGCGTCCTCTGTCTTATGTGAGAACTAGACATTTACATACTGGTTTTGTTTTCTTTGTTTGGGACCTTATAACAGGGATTTCCCCGACATTAAGAAAATATATTTACAGCTTGGTCCAGGCGCTTTGGCTAGGATTTTAAAAACTAATATCATAAGGGGGGCGGTCATAATTCAGCCCACCAGAACTTTGCCTCTAGACCAGAGTCTGGCTAAAGCGGACCTTCCTAGATGATGGCAACTCTTTGCTTTATAAATCTGTTTCAGTAACAGATGATAAATGTGCATCCTATACAATATTTTGTCCTATACAATAAGGATCGGTATCAAGCACCAAATTGACCATATTGGAAAATCGGTACAGGCCGAAGTTCAAGGCGGTGAAATTGCTATTGGAAATAAAAAACTAACTAACATAAATTAATGTAAGAGTTTCTGAATAATTGCCTTAAACACTGAATCCCCCCTAAATGTATAGTTTAAAACCTGGTCTTTAAGATTCCGGATCCTACCAAAGTTCTGGGATATTCAACCTCTTTTGGGCTTTGCGACTTCCAATGCCACCTTTGGAGCTACCGCCATTAAATCAGCAGTTGCACAACAGGCTGATTATGGAGCACTCACCAAGATTAAACAACATAGAATGTGAGTTTCGTTCTCGCTTTTTATCTTTCAGCTCTTAAATAATGATGTGGACTTATCAGTACAAATATAATTGATATTTATCAAGCAACGACAACCTGTGGACGATCGCTTCAGACCCTGAAAGATTAGTAAGTGCACTATTTACGGGGTGTAGTTTTTGGTTGATTGCCCAGGATTCTCTCCCGGTCCCACATTTTTCTTGTCATCTCTCGAGTCGCCATTTCTTCTGATTGCGCTGCACAACTTTTGTACGACTGCCAGGGTTATTTTTAACTCTGAGATGGCCTTGGACTGGAGACCTTACTTATCCGTCCAATCAGTGATGTTCTTTCTTGAACCAGGAATAAAAAATTTTAACTTTTATTCATAATTTATTTGTTATTTACTTGTCTGCAATATCTAGATTACATCCAACCACAATTCTTGTGGCCCGGTTTTAGATTGCCAAAATAGAGACATATTTCCCCTCATCCTTTTCTCACTCCTGTCCATTTTTCTCCTTTTTTAAGGGGTGCTATCCTTTCATTGCTATCCAACCATAATTGTATGTAAGAGTCTCTGTCTATATCTTGCAGCGATGAATCAGCACAATACTTGGCAAACCAAGTCTTTACCATAATCATCATCCAAAAATAGAAATACTCCGGCGGCATAACTTGGCTGGCGAGTATTGCCGACTAAGACCCCGTTCATACTAATCATAACTGGTTGCTTAACCGGTTGAAATAAGCCTAGTATGAACGCAAATCGACCGTTTTTTAAGGTTTTTAACGGGTTGAGCAAAAACCACCTTTGAAGTAGGTTTGGTAAGGCTTTTTTGGGGTTCGCCGCGTAGAAAACCCTGGTGTGAACACAATGACGCACCAAGGTCAGCCACAGGCTTCAACGTAGCCAGAAATGTCAAGCTGGTATGAACGCAACAAGTTTTAGCCGGTTGAACCCCGCTAATTATCCAGAGTATGAACGGGGGTCTAAGAGGACCTGCAAAGTCTTTGTATCCGCACAAGTTCCGTCTCAAAAAGTTTTAGACCTGCTAGTATACTATAACTATAACTTTTTACTTATTTTTTTTTTACCATGTATGTTGTTGAAACTCCTTACTATTGTGTACATTCACTGAACATTGTATAGTCACATGACATGTTCATGGTGCAATACAATATACTGTAGGTGCTTCTAATGATTCTGGATTGTAAGAAAAACAAAGATATTGGTCTGTGATGCAAAGATAAATTACACGCTACGGACATTTGAAGTATTTTGTAAATTTCCCACAGAAAATAGGGTGTGGGGTCTGTGTTAAAGAGGACGTATGGTTAATCTCTATCACACAATTCAGAATTGCGTGCGGCCTGTATTAATGATCACATAAATCAAACCTGCGTTATTTGAATGATAATTTGGAGTAGGATCACCCCTCATTCCAGTCAAGTGAACTGGGCCTTGCTACCCTCACCCTCTACCTCCTCTTTACTGTCAGTGACACTGACCATATAAATACACAAAGTTGTGTCTTAACCAAAAGAAATACAGAGGTAGAGTATTGTGTATTGCAGCAACACAGAAATGCCTCTATATGCATAAGACAACTAAGGGACCAGTCGGTTCTGAAGAACTAAAAGTAATATTGAGATGTCCAATCTGAATACAGATACTGCCGAACTGAATGTTTAGCTCTATCTTAATTTGTCTCAAGGTAAAGGTTGTTGATGGTTTTTTTTTTTCAGTTTTTTGTCTTTTTTTTTGTTTTTTTTCTTCGTTTGATTTGCCTCTGTATTACTGTGTTTCTTATATCTACCTGATGGGTGACCTGAATAGGAGTACCTTGTTGTATGTATACTACATATTATGGATATGTCATCTATGTTTGCTGTGAATTGACAATAAACAAGTTAAAAAAAAAGAAATGCCTCTATAATAATCTCAAAGAAATAATAATATCTAATGCACAATCTTGTTATTAAAGGGGATCTACCAGTTGAGCTATGGTAGCTATACCGCCTGCTGGTGTAAATGGTTGTGAGGGACAAGTTAAGGATGCGTAAGTGAGTTTATCGTAAATACACTGGCCCACGAGGCCCTGCGCTCGGGAATATGTATAGATATTTCATGTAGGTAGACCATGCCGTCCCAAAATGGTGCTTTCATCTACCAAAAAAATGCCCAAAAAGCCATCTGCAGCCTAAATGTGTGACTAACGCTAACAAATTTGACCATAATCTCTGAGCTGTACATTTCCAGACGCAGATCCTCGCTACAGAGGGAACAGAGCAGAGCTGAAGGTCGCTTTTGGCAGAGCTGTTCCCCGGCAGCTCAAATCCTTCCATGATTAACAATGGCAGACGGGACGGGGCAGCTGTCAATCTAGATCTATAGTGTGGAACGGGGAGCCGGCGACGGACCAACCTTCTTACTGTTCTCCAGCAGGTATGAGGAGATTTATGAGTCTATTGGAAATGTTGGTTCCGCCTTCACTGCATTATACCGATAGTGTTTGCGGCCCATATATACTTCATAATATTTGCAGTTTAATTTGAGTTCTTGCCGTAAATCACTCGTCAGCTTTCAGTGTTCGCGGCACTGACTCCCTGTGGCATCTAGAAGTGGTATCTAGAAGTGGTGTCCTGAAGTACCTTTACTCTTTTGACCTGATCACGTTGAGTACAACTATAAGATAGAATTGACATATTTGTATATAAATGAATATCTATACAACACACACACACCTTCTCATTCAATGCATTCAATGGTAAAAATGGTATAATAACTAAAAACCTATATTTTATTTTTCTCTATGCAGATTTTTTTGGCATTCTTTTGACCTTGAAAATATAGTCTCCTGAACCTTGTGATTCACTGTATGGACAGAGCCAAAGATAAATGAGTTGCCATCATTACTTTTAGGTTTTAAGATCAGTCAGTCCGTAAAACTGCAAAAACTTTGAACTAACCCAGAAGGTGTGTCAAAACTTTTGGCTTGTAATCTATGTATATGTACTTGGTATTTATTACTGATGCGCCATTTTATTTTGCCGAAACTGAAAAATGAGATCCACTAGGCCGAAAAACTGAGTCACGATAGGAAAACAATATATTATGAGAATGTTTTCTTCCACTTTTTAATATGTGTTGAAATGTTTCAGAAACTATATTTCAACTGGTAAGCTAGAGTACTCAAATTTTCTCTTTAAAGGCCCGCAAAATATCGACCAAAATCACGTTTACAATTTTTTTGGAACATCGTGGTTCAACTCCAATTAAGTTAATTAAAATCAGGCCAAAGCAATTGAGCTACTAAACTATTTGTCTCCGGCTAAAAAGCTTTCCTAAAAAGCCACTCTTCAAATCTGACACATATGCCTTCGTCTCCATAAACTTGACTTACTACATCTCTCATCTTCCCAACCGCCTTCATCTCCTCTCTCATCCTTCACTCCTTCCTTATCTCCTCCCTTCACTTCCGTCCTTTTCTAACGGCTATTATGATTATCCGCCCCAAACATTTTTCTTCCGCCGCTAAAAAAAAGACAACATTTCTTTGACTGCGGCTAATCTCATCTCACAATATATTCATATCACCGGCCACTGCGCCACGCCAGCTAATATCCACGAGGACAGGCACGGAACGTTATTCATGCACTTATTGAAATCGCGGGAGACAATGGCCGCCTTCAAGGGAAATCAGCCGTGGTTTCGTCCTTGTCATGTCGGGCGAGCACAAACTATTCATCCACCAGTCGCTATCGCTGACTTTGACTCAATGACGTGCTGAGGGTAACACCTGTCGGATTGATGTACGTGGGGCAGTTAGTCACCGCGGAGCTTTCACTCCCATGAAACACACACACACACCGTGGTCACTTCTATCCATCAAGTTTTGAGTGACACGCTTGGCGACGCCCCCTTGACTTTATACATTTATCAATATATAGGACGCTTGGAATTCCTATCCTTTGATCTGTTAAATGACAGTTCACCCAATATTCACTCATTTTCTAGATTAGATTATATTAGATGGACTTTATTTATCCCTCTGGAGAAATTGGGTTTCCATTTCACAGCAGATGATACTTTCATTCAAAAAAGAACAAAGTGCAAATAAAAAGAACAAAGTGCAAGGGATGACAAAGTGCAAATATAAAGAACAAAGGGCAAGGGATGACAAAGTGCAAATATAAAGAATATAGAACAAAATCTAACTCCGAGTTATAAAGTCTAATAGCACAAGGAATGAATGAGTCCCTGAGTCTATTAGTGTTGTTGTTCTACTCTCCCTCATGTCGACCAAGAGTTGGGATTATTCAGTGTAGACAGTACACAGGAAGCGCTAGCGATATCTACACTGAGTACTTCCGGTTTGTGTAGGTTGTTGGCCTTTAAGCTTCTGCTAAAAACAAGAATAATATATAGACTTCCTTTTTTCAAGGATTCAATACAAGATGGACATGAAAACGACGATTAGTACGGAGGTATTTCGAAAAGTCTTTTTGGACGAAGAAAACTGATCGGTCGCTAAATTAAAATGAACATACATTTTTACCAATAACTTTCTAAAAAAGGAACTGATTACTCTGAAAATAATCCCAAACCCCATGAGGGTGAGTAGAAAATGACAGAAAGGCTACGGTAGTAACTGGTACTAAGTTTAGTTACCAACGCATAATCAAAACTTGATAATGTGCAATTTTAGATTGATTTGTCACTTGTTAGCAAGTGTTTCGTTTGCAGTGGTATTATTTCAGTAAGAAAGCAGCTTTGAGTGGAAATTTGCTAAACATAAAACAAATCATCAAAATATTTGTAGTATGTTTAATGTCATTTCCTTCTTGGAAGAACTGATCTTAAAAAGTGTTATAAAAATAGGTATATTTGAGGAACCCGTATCGGAGTAAAGGTATTGGTTTCAGCACCGGGATCTTATTTTCTTTTAAACGATACCCAGCCTTAGTGACAAAGGCACTAGTGGGTATTTACATCTTCGAGTGACTTTCCCGACACTTATCCTTATATACTTGAATACTTGTACACACCGAGCTCTTGATTACTTAAATACAAATCTGAATAAGGCAATAAGGGCATTGCAGTAGTTTTTAATCAACTGTAATCGCTTTTGTCTATTTTTAAGGGGGAAAAACATTCATCCCTGATAACTAATGAACTCCTATGTACCTCTGGGAAAATCTCAGAAACAATCAACTTTGACTTGAAGCCAATCTTTCTACGTATTCCTTCTCTATATCGTGTTTTTTTCAAAAGTATTGGTATGCATTTAATTGAAGTCTTTTTCGTGAAATGAATGGCCAGTGATGGGTTGATGAGGTCTACAGTTTGAAAGGCCACTAGATGGCTTCCATTAGTAGATCTGAGGAAAACATACTCAAGCTGAGAGTGCCATCTAGTGGCCATTCAAAGTAAACACACTGCCTCGTGATACAGCATATTTTATTGCATTTGATTAAGTCGGTGGGTTTTGTACCGTAAGTTGAAGTTCTTGCTTTCTAAGTAGAATCCAAGATACGAACCAGTATCACTTGAATTTCTGGTTATTTTTAAACGCCAGGGTACGACCTCTGAAGATGAAGAGCACAATTAACTTAAGCGAGACTGTGATATAAAGGGATGAACAAATGGAATTATTCTCACCTTTTCTTCGACTGAAACCGTTTTTACAATATGACAGCAGCGATACAACAGTTTTGTGTTACCAAATAAAGCCTTTTTAATTTCTTCTATTACTGCAGTTGATACAAAACTCTGCAGCGAGAATTCTGAGCCGCTCTAGTAGAAGAACTCACATTTCTCCGATCCTTAAATCTCTTCACTGGCTGCCAGTTTCTTTTAGGATCAACTTTAAAATTCTGGTTCTTACTTTCAGATCTATTCATGGTCAGACTCCTCCTTACATCAGTGATCTGATCCAGACTTACACCCCAGCTCGGGCTCTGAGGTCTGTGGATCAGAATCTACTGATGGTTCCTGAACACGGTTCTGGACCAGAGGAGAGAAATCCTTCCAGACTGTTGCTCCTAAGCTTTGGAACGATTCTTCCTCTCTCTCTGTGTTTGATGATCTACTGACTCCTTTAAGAAACATCTTAAGACACTTTTATTTGTTCAGGCTTTTCCCTGATTTTCTGAGACTCCGGTGTTGTTCTCTGTGTTATCTTGACCTTTTGAGTATATATTTTATTAAGTATTGTTTAGATTGTTAAAGCGCTTTGTGACCCTGGTCTGGAAAAACGCTCTTGAAATATTACTTACTTAAGACTATAAGATAGTTAAATATCTTCTTTTAAGTATGTGTAAAACAGGAAAGATTAATTTAATATGATTCATACATGTTGAATTTGTTGCTGACATCTCAATATTGACCAAAAAACAAGTTAAAACTAACACTATCATGGTTCAAAATGAAGATTTGTTTTCTCAAGTAACAGAAGAACCTAAAGTCAACATTATACAATATACTTGTTGATCCTCCAGTGTCCTTTTAGATTGCTGCTCATTTTTTCTTCTTTAAGGTGCAACTTTTTAACTGTAAAATGGGTCCAAAATGTTGTTTCGTACAATGTTTTTCAAAATAAAACTCGCAGCAGTGCCCGCCTGCTGAACACTTCCTAAAACTTCTGTCCGTATCCACCAAGATGACTTGTTTTAAATTGGAACCAAACGTCATCTCCGCCTCTCCTACCAAACGTTTCTAACGCACCAAATGTATTTTCGCTCACATCATAAAAACAGATGAGGCGTACAGTTGTTTTTTTTCTTCCCTCCATCTCCGCTCCAGAATCCAGATTCCGCCTCCACATTTTTCCCCAGCCGTCGCAAGTGTTTTGCCTTCCTCTCCTCTCTCCCCCTCTTCCTGCACGCTCCCCTGCTCTGCTGCAGTGGATGGTCCTCTCGGTGGGCTTCGCAGCTCGTCTCAGTGGAGATCCGAGCGCCCCTCTGTCGTTTTTTCCCCCCACCGGCGTTTCTGTGGACTCCCCTCCCCCTTACCCCTGCCTCCCATCCCCACCACCTCCACCACCACCACCACCACCTCTGTGCACGAGGATAACTGTAAAAGTCACAGGAGATCGGAAGAGCTCAGGAAGTGTTGCATCCAGGGTTTCTTTCCCACATGACTCCCAGGGTCCTCTGCTGTCTCCGGGTGACAGAGATGCTGCCGCTCGTGGACATCTCCTGCGTTTAGACTCTCTGGTAAGTTTTTTTTTTGCTGACGCTTTCGACGTTATTTCTTTCCCGAGCTGTTTTTTGTTGCTGGAAGTTGGCTTCGGGAACGGTCATGCGGGGGATTTGACGGATTTTTGGTGTCAACGCAGGAATTGAAGGGTGTCACTTGTGGGTGAGGAAAGGTGGGGGTGTCTTGATGTTTTTGGTGCACAAGTGCGGCATGAGGGAACCCCTGATGAGGTAATAGGTTGTGTACGCAACATCGCAGGCGGCGATGGTTGTACATGTGTGTGGGTGGATTCCGTAGTTGCACGGTAGAACGAATCGATTCCACGCCGCACACTCACTCACTCACTCAAACGTTCGTCGTTAAAACACACGTCAATAGATGATGACGGACCGGTCCAGGGTGTTCCCCCCCCTGCAGCTCGTCCAATCAAACCTTGGAAGTGGAAGCCAATGAATATTTTGAGTGGATGGTTGGTATTTTCAACCCTCAGGGATGTTGCTGCCAGGATTGTTGCTTTTTTTGTTGTCAGAGGATCCAGTTGTTTAGTAGAGAGTTCAGATGTGGTGTAAATACAGTTACCGTATCAAAGTGAGGGTGTTATTTATTATTGAAGTCTCGAAAGTACTGAGTAACTGATTTAACGCCTTTACTTAAACAAAGAATAGAAATCCGATGTGGTTTAAAGTCGCACTTTTACTCGCAGGTGAGAAACTAGAGTAGAGTTTACATGTTTGTCTGAATCCTTTCTGAATTCTTAAAGAGCTGTTAGTTCGCTATTATATCCTGGTTGCCTTTTTTAAATGCCGTTCCATTATCTTTACTCCAAATGTTTTAAACCTAAAAATAAACTTGAACGAGGAATGATCCATGAGGTCCTGGCACGAAGATACCTTTCAAATTCATCTCCCGCATATTTATTGATGAAACATACAATCAGCACTATAGCAATATTATTTGTGGTTTAGTCATTTTTATGTACATACTTTAGCTCAGGACTTGACCATCAGAAACTCAAAAAAGTATTGATATCATGTTGTTGTACATTTTATTTATCTGTTTTTGCACTACCTCATACCTGAAACTTCTTATTATAGTCGCAGTTTGTTTTTGCACTTATAAATATTTAATATGTGGTTTTGATAATGGCTAGATGTTGTGAAGGAGGTTATCTTTGCGTTTTTCTTAGTAAACCCTTGTGTTCAATGTGGACCGAAAACAAATGCGCATGTGGTATCCCTTGTGTTGTTGCTGGGTGAATGTGAACAACCTCCCTGGCTTCCATAAATACATATGAAGTGGGGGAGGTCGTTCGACTTGACCTTGGTCTTTTTTTTTTTCTTTCCCTGTGGTATCGAAAATGCTAGAGTATCAACTATTTTCTCCAAGTATCGGTATCAACTTTTTTTGTGTCATGAAAAACCGTAGTAGCGTTTTTTTTTTGCTGTTCGTAATGTTATGGTCGGCCAATAAATAAAATGCAGGGATGTACAATTAGGGGGCACAATCTAAGGGGTCATATTAGGGACTGAGGAAACAAAGAAAAAAAAAGGAGGGATGTAGGAACTTAGAAAAAAACCAAAGGGAAAATAATGTAATATTGTTGAAATATTTCATAATTATTTTCCTTTTAGTTTGACAAATTAAATGAAAAGAAAATTGTTACCAAGTTTTTACTAGAGATGGACTAACAATGAATAGAGAAAATATTTAGAAAATAAAATTTGTTTTGTATTTGTTTTGATGCATTTCTTACCTCATCACGGCCCCAACTATACACTCAAAGGACCGGCAGCGGCCCCCGGACCCCAAACAATGTAGCGCTTCCTGTGGATTCTTACTGATTGCTTGACGCGATGAATTTTCAAATTCTTCTGGGGCTTTCTTTCTCTCTCTCTCTGCCTCTGTCAGCACTCTCGTATCAATAAAGTTTGATCGATTGATGGCGGATGTGTGGCGCCGCGCCTCCCGGCACCGGCTGCTGATCCAAGCGAGGCGACGCGACCGCGTTCCCGCCGTTGTAAATCAGCGAGCTCGGTCTCGGCGAGGAGTTGCTGCACTGCAGACACACTCCGACTCGCAGACGGCGGTGGGATTAGAGAGGCTCTTCGTCTATCAGCCGCCGCTGTTTGAACAGATGCTCGTGCGGCGGCGCGAGCGAAGGTGTTTCTGCAGGTGCGGATCAGGGAATTAGCTCGTCGTCGCGCTGCAACGACTGTGACGCCGACCAATCCCGCACTACTTCCCGAAGCATTCGCGGACCGGGACCGGGAAACACTTGAAGTTGAAGTGTTTTGAACTCTCTCAAAATTCAAAGAACAAAATTGTTTTTTTGTTTTTTTTTGATAAGCTAGTAGCTGCTAGCCGCCACTCTGCTAAAGATGCAGTATTGCTTTTATCTGCACTCAGTTTTAAATCACTTTTGTTTTATATATATTTTAAAATTACTCTTTCTAGTTTTGGCTATGAATCAAAGTACCGCTGCCGAAACTACTTTGACACCGAAGTAAAACACTGTGGTACTATTGCCGGTACTACTTGAACAGTAGCTAGATTTACTGCTACTACAACAAATAAAGTATATTGTTTTATCTTAACTTCCTACAATTGTGTAATTTCTATGATCATAACTGCTACTTATATTTATAAACTTCTATTAAACTTCTTTGTCTACTACTACAGTACTTGGCTGCTGATGCCTACTACTCTTACCTACCACTATTATCACTGTCATTAGCAATACCTTTTCTTAGAGCTAATACTCCAAATACAGCCAAAGCTACCCAGACCGCTAATTCTATTTTTACTGCAACTTCTACTTCTACTGCGAAGATGACTTAACGTATTAACGGTTACTGTTAAAATAAATATTTATCAATGCCCTTTTTGTACTACTACTACTACACCAACACTACTACTGCTTTCACTTGTGCTACCTCAATGAAAACTACTAGCTCTTCTGCTAACGACTTTGCTACCACTGATAATGTGATACCATCTCTTGTTAGTACTACTACTTTTACAACTGCTACTGCTACTTCTATTCTACCCCTTGTATTAGTGCAGCCTCAATGAAAACTACTAGCTCTACTGCTAACTACTTAGCTACCACTGATAATGTGATACCATCTCTTGTCATTTACTTGACTGCTACTACTGTACTATAATTACTACAGATTTTCTGCTACTATGAGTAACAATACTACAACTGCTACTTCTATAACTCCTGTTCCAAAGTACCAAAACTATTTCTACTTCTTGAAACACTGCACTGACTAGTACAGCTGCTATTTATAATGCAACTATCTCTACTGTTTGCACTACTATTACTACTTGTGATTTTACAGCTATCACTTCTACTACTACTACGACTGCCTGTTACAAGTAGCACTTGTTCAATCACTTCTACTTATACTTGTGTTTTTACACCAAAACTACTACATCTTCTTCTACTACTTCTGCTACTTTTTTGTAAAACTGCTCTTACTCCATACATGTATACTTTTTCTTTTAACTTTCATACTTTTTAAGTTTCTACTACTACAATATTTTCTACTTCTACACTTTCAAGTACTACAACAGAGACAACTTGTGTTTTGATAACAAAAATACTGCTACTTGTATTTCTACTACAACTTATACCAGATCTTGTGAAATGTCTGTTATTTGCGAGTATTTCACGTCCCTCACAATAAATACAGTTTATTGAAATACATGTATTTCTTTTTATATATTTTATATAAAGATTTCTGACCCAGTTTCACAGACGTTTGTGTTGTTTCTCGTACCAGCTCGAAGCATGTACTTGTGTTTGTCGTAAGTGTCATGGCTGCTACACAACAGTGTGCGATGAAAGCAGTCGGGTTGCTCATCAACACGTATAACTCCGAGCAGTAGGTTGATGTCATCGCCGCAGATAAATAGTTTCAGTTCTCGATCCATATCCATTAACCACGGCTCATAATTATTTGTCGCAAGGTCGAAGCGTCTTTAATTCGAGGAAAGAGAAAATCCGGATCAAATGTTGCAGAATTAGGATGAAAGTATCTTCCTGAAATGTTGGCTAATAAGCTTCATATGGAATTATGACATTTATTTGTCATTTTTTAAATAGAACTTATGTTACTTGACTGGCCAATGAATGATGTGCTTCAATTAGAACCTGCTGTTTAGTATTCTGGCCACTGATTGGCTCGGCTCAGTTTAAGATTTATCCCTTCAGTAAAAAAAACATCAATCTTTATATATACTGTATTTCATATGATTGTGTTATCACACTGTTCTTGCAAATATTTTTAAATCTTGTATTTATTTTTATTTTTTCTTCGTCACACTGAGTACTTTTACCCTTTTTTAGCATTTTTTTGTTCCATTTTAAATTTTCCTTATCGCAATATTTTGCAAATATATTGATATTGTATCTGACCTGTATGTTTTTTTTTCCCCCCGGTATTCTTTATTTCACTATAGCTACAACTATTTCTGTACTTTTTACACCTTTTGCACTTTATTATTAGTTTGTTATTATTGGGTTTTTTTTGTATTATTATTATTTTATTATTATTATTATTTATATATTTTAATGTTTTTCTTGAAAATACTTGAATACGTTTTTTATTTTATTTTAAGATGCATTTATTTGTTTGTTTTTTATTTCATGTTTCATAATATCTCTTCATTTACTCAACTTTGTTTTTTTTCTTTGACAAAAATATGTACTTCCAATTTTTTGTAGTTTGATTTAAGCCTTTTTTTTGTTGCAATTTTTAAATATTTATCGCAATACTATTGCATGAAATTTGTAATTGTTTGTTGCTCATTTTCTTCATCAAACTATCATTGGACATACTTTAATATTGGTTTGTACTTTTCACACCTTTTTGTAGGGTTTCTATGTCATCATTTGCTTTTTCGCACTATAACTAATTAAAGTACATTTGTAAATGTACATTTTATTTGAAAATATTGAATTAAAACATCATTTAAAATGAAGATGTTTTCCTAAAAGTTGTATTTGTGTTATTTTGGTGCCTCTTAACACATGTAGATGATGGAGATGGACTTTTTAAATCACCTTTAGTCTTTTTTCGTCAATCATTTTTCCTCGCCTGCCTCCATCAGAGCCGCCCGTAAAGCATCATGATCTACGGCACAGGTGTCAAACTGGTCCAGAAAAGGGCCGAGACGGTGCAGGTTTTAGATCCAGCCATATAGTTGAACCAATCAGGCGTCTGGATACAGTAATCAATTGATTGTTGCTTGTTTAAGCCGACACCTGATTCGTTAACTCATGTGTGCTTGACTGGTTGGAACAAAAACCTGCACTGGCTCGGCCCTTTTCCGGACCAGTTTGACACCCCTGAATTCTACGGCGTGGATTATTTTAGCTTGAAAGTTCTTCATAAGAGTCAAAAATTCACTACAACCCGGCGGCTGATTCCTGAGGCCGACAACAAACTGCCAACGTCAGCCCTTCACACGTCGGTCAGCGTTCAGCGCTTCCTTCATGTGACGGAGATAATCTGTGAACGTGATCTCGATAATCATCCTCAAAACAGCGTCTCTGGAGCGCTGTCTCTCTTTCTTTTTTCTTTTTTTTTCAAAGCATCTTTTGTTTCCAACTTGAAGTGCTCCAAATGAATTTTTCAACGAAACACTCCCTTCGCTCTGTGTAGATGCCAACTCATATTAGCTGAAGGTTCTGAAAGGACACTGATGATTATCTCCACTTTCTCGGAGGAACATTTTAGGGCCGCGGCGAGGACGGGAGAATGAAACTAGAGGCAAAAAACATGAATAAATAATGGGAAAATAGAAATATCACTTTTGAGAAACTTTTCAAAAACTTATTGGAAGTTTAAATGATCAATTAACTGAATTTCTGAAAAAGAGAAAATATAGAAATAAAAACATGTTTTTTATATATATATATAAATATCTTAGCATAGAAGATAAAATAATTACAAGTAATATCTCTTTATTTATTTAACTTTTAATTTTTTTTATCCATCTTTTTTTGTTGTTCACACAAAAAAACTATTTACAATTTTTTGGTTAGTTTTGTTTTTTGACTTTTCTGGCATTTGAAATTTTCTTTATCGCAATATTTTTGCATGACGAGTTATTTAAGTTTTTTTTTTAATCTATAACTGTAACTTTCCAGATACTTTTACACATGTTTTTATATTTTTTCATTTTCTTCATGCAATTCTTCATTTAAAAAATATATATATTCTTGTTGTTTTTTCAGCCTTTTCCCCCCTTTTTTGTTTATTTAAACTTGCATATATTTAAATACTTCTTTTTTTATTTACAATTGTATTTTTTCAATTATAAATTTTCGTAAAGTTAAATGTATAATAAAATAATGAATATATAAAAAATGAAAATACATAAATTACATCTTAACATATAAGTAAGTTTTATTTGTATATAAGCGGAAACCTTTTAATTGATAATTGATATTTTGAGCAAATATAATAAAAAGAAACTTAACATAAATTGGAAATAAAATGAACTGAAACAAAATCATGTAAAAAAAAATGTTTTGGCGGGAAAAGAAGTAAAAAATTCCCCATCGTTATTTATTAAACACAAATACATTTATAAGCTTAATAAAATAAAAATAAAAACGTTTTCAATTCTAAATAGTATATTAACAAATATTAATATAGAAAAAAGTAGAAAAAATAAATGTTGTATATTTATTTCCTACCTACCTAAAATTGTATATCAAGCAAAATGCTAAAAATAAATCAAAAATCCCCTTCAATGTACTGAAATAAATAAGCTGTGTTAAAGTTAAAGCTTTTCAAAATAAAATAAATAAATCTTCTTCTGGTGGAAAGGTCGTTGAATTATGTAGATAAAATAAACATATTTTAAGGCTTTTTTCACGTCAGATCCACATGTGTCGCTGTCGTCAGACGATTGATTGATTGATTGACAGGCGGCCTGACAGGTAATCAGCAAGAAACAAGGCTGAGACGGATGCAGCTGTTGAACGACAGAAAACGACGCTGTCACATTGACTTTGGAGTGAGATGAATGAATCTAAATGTGATTGTCTAAAAGGCGTCCTTACATAACGTGCTTTCCCCCCCCGAGGTGGATGAGCGTTGCTGTGCGTGTGCTGTGCCGGCGAGCTGGACTGACCTTGAAGGCTTTTGTGTTCTCGGCGTCTTTAAACAACCACGACGCGCTTTTAAGATGGTGTTGTTGAGGTTGAGACGTGGGTGACGAGCGGCCAATCGCGGCTCGGCTTCTTTCCTGCGACACGTTTCGGTCTTCGGGGAGAATTTTTAGCCTTAAAAAAAGAAGCTGTTGATGGATATTAAATTAAACATTGGTGTCTGAGGCGCCACCTACTGTTGGAGTGCTGCTACTTCATGTAAATAGTAGTTAGCTTACTTTAAGTTAGATGCTAGCTTCTCAGTGGTAAGTAGGAGTTTTTCTGATACGGCGATATGTCACGATACTGTATCGATATTCATCAGTACACTTTCCTTTTTTTATTGAACTTTAAAATCCAACGTATTGATCATTATTTTAAACATAGTTATTTTATGGTTTACAGTACACAAAACAAATTTGAAATCAAATAATTCAATTTCTCATTTTGTTTTAAACTTCCGGCACCTAGATGGCAGCAGTCATAACGTCCTCATCACCTGTTGTAACAATGGAATCCTACTATGACTGAGGACGAGAGGATACGGTGGACTCCAGCAGCTTTTAAAGCAAAACCAATGAAAGCAGTTACGACTTTGTCAAGAGTCATGTGGTCTGTAAATTCTGCAACACCAGAGTCAAGTACTCGACAATACTACAAATGTATACTCGTTACTACAGTATCACAATATATCGTATCGTTGCCCCTGTATCACACCCCTAGTTGACCCCTACAATGAGCGTTTTTGGTGTACTTGATTTACCCATTATGCTTATGTAGCGCCACCTATGGCCAAACTTCCTGTGGCACATGTAAGGTGCAGGTTTATATCGTAGCCAATAGCCAAGAACATTGTTGTCAACAAGGCGAAAGAAGGGGGATAAGACCTCTACAGTGACGTCTTTATAAACATGACATAATCCATGACTGACCTTTGCTCGAATAGCTAGCAAGTCTCCAGATACGGTGGCTTCCGCTAAGCTAGTTTACCTTCATAAATTACACACTTTGAGCTAGCTAAATGCAGCACAAAACGGATGTGCAGGTGAATCCTTACGATGCAATCCAAGAAATGATTTACTTTTCTGTTTTTTGGCCTTTGAAATAACATAGATTGCATTTAGTTTAGTGGGACTGTTGGTGGAACAAGCATTCAGGAACTTACTGATACGAAATTTGATTTTGCAAGAGCAGAAGCTAGTGAAGCAACTCCTTCTGCACCACAAAGAGTGATAGTGTTTATATTTAGAACACGGCTACTGTTATTTTATCCCATTATCAACTATTTCCATAGAGTTAATTCAATATCCACCCACTGTTTTTGTTGTGCTATGTGGCTAACGTCATATTAGCTTGCCATGAAAGCACACTGCAGTCGCTTCAGGTTTTTTTTTTTTTTTTACTCATCAGGGATCTCATGCTATGACATTTGAATGCTAACATTTCCTTAAGCTAGTGGTGATCTATGATGCATCGGCGGTACTGAGAGACTTTCTGAGGCTTTTTCTTTAAGGATTCATGCATCGGAGACCAAAGAGAGGAAGCTTTGAGGAGCTTTATTTTTCTTCTTCTCCTGACTCAAGATTCTTCAAACTTGGATGGATCTGATTTATAGCATAGATGGCAACGTCATTTAAAACTAACAAATAAAATGATCTTGAACATAATTCTCCTTAAATTCGTTGCCTTCTTCATCTGATGTATTGCTCTGTTTATTCTATTGATTTTTTAATTTTACTGCTGTTTTTTAAGTGAATTTTGCAGGGTTGTTTATTGCTGCTTCTTTTTAAAAGCGATTTTTCTTTTTTTTAAGTGAGTCCTTCAGTGCCAGGAAAGATGCCTTCAAATTAAATGTACTTTTATTATTATTAAAAAAGAGTTCCCTGTAGATGAAATATCAACCATCTGGCAAAATACAAAATGGTATTTTACTTGACTTCAATATTATCAATGTTATAATGACTGTACCCAGAAGTCTTTTATTCTTAGATCACAAATCTGAGTGGTGCTGCCATCCACTGGTGAAACACGGCAGGTGAAAATCGAGCGTCAAACGTTAGCGCTAATGCTAGCTCACATAGAACATCTAAAGTGACTCTTCTCTTACGCAGGGATGGATACTGAGCATTTTAACGGATTAGGTAGATTCCAGGAGGATACAACTCCTATTTTGGTGCTTCATTTTGGTTTCATTACCCCATTTAGTTTGCCTTTTTTAGCCTTTGAAATACTGTTGGTACCATTTAGTCTAGTTAGGCAGTAGGTAGAAGTACCTGCATATCTCTTTGCGCTTGATGGATCTACTGACTCCTTTAAGAAACATCTTAAGACTATTTGTTCAGGCTTTTCCTTGATTTTCCGGAACTCCTGTTGTGTTATCAGTTTTATCTTGATCTTTAAAGTATATACTTTATTGAACATTGTTTTGATTGTTTAAGCGCTTTGTGACCCTGGTCTGGAAAAGCGCTATATAAATAAAAATGACTTACTTACTTATATACTGTGCGCCGTACAATGGTATACGAACAGGAGCTAGCATAGCAGCAACTGCGTTAGCGCTGTGCGTATATTCTACTACAGAAATGGCTTAAAAACGTATAAAGTTTAACTGAAAACTTTTTGGACAAGGCTTCCATGCTTTCCATTATTTAAACATTGTTTTTTCAGTTTCGGATAAAGGCTTAACAGGACCTTCTTTTTCTGTATCTTTCTGTACTTATACTATTTCTATTCCACATATATTGGGAGTAACAGTTGCTAGAAAAACGAAGTTGCATCAGTGGTCACTGCTCTATTAGCCAGTCCCGAAAGGTGGTTTCTGTCGCAAAAAAAAGGTCAGAAAACCCAAATCACGCTTGATTCACTGGCGTCATCTTCGTGAGGGTGTTGAATAGCTATGTGAAATGTTAAATGTCAACTGGTTGCAATCTGTCAGTTGGACTCCATCATTTCGAGTGGAACACAGAAGCCCGGCTCACGGAAGCCTGGACTCTTCAGAACCAGCCTTGTCTCCCGATGGGGATTCTTGACTCAGATCCCAACGCTGTGCTATAGAAGAGCGCCTCTGTTTTCCCCTCCTCTGGGAGAGTCGTCGCTTTTTTTTTTCCCCTCTCCTATTAGAGAGTCGCAAATTCCCCGAAAACATCCACCACTCCTCATAAGAATGCTGTGTATTTTGCTCTTTTAAATCAAGCTTAGAATGTAAGTAAGTAATTTGTATTTGTATAGCGCTTTTCCAGACCAGGGTCACAAAGCGCTTAAACAATCAAAACAATATTCAACAAAGTATATATTTTAAAGATCAAGATAAAAACTGATAACACAACAGGAGTTCCAGAAAATCAAGGAAAAGCCTGAACAAATTAAAACGTCTTAAGATGTTTCTTGAAGGAGTCAGTAGATCCATCAAGCACAAAGAGAGAGGAAGATCGTTCCAAAAATATCCTTACTAAACAGCAAAATCAATTAGTGAGCTCAAATGGGAAGTTTGAATCTCTTGTTCATGTCTGTTGAAAAAACCCACCTCTGCTAGTTCTCAAAAGTACTGGCACTTCCTCTGCTGCAAGTCAGATTTCATCGCTGTGGTTTCAAACGCTGTGTTGGGTTGACACTGCATCACAGGGCCTTGCTCCTCCAGTTGCCATGGAGACACTATTAGACAGTAGCACCGCACTGATTTTTTTTTTTTTTTTTTTTGTGTAAATCTTCGCATCAGCGTGTACCCCAAAAACGGGGGGGAGTCGCGACCTCGTGGCGAGACGCTCGACGCCGTCGTACGACTGAACAAGGGCAGTAAACGTCGGGATAATCAAAGCTGAATGATGACCCACTGGATCTTAATGGTACCTACACATCCGCCAGTGGAGTGGTGGTGGTGGTGGGTGGTGGGGGGGGGGGGAGGCATGAGCGAGTGGGTGCGTTGGGGGGGCCGGGTGGAAGGGATGTCGCAACAGTGTGGCTTGTTTTGCTTTCAGTTTGATCCCTGCTACCTTTTTTTTTTACTCCGGGGATTCTCGCTGTTGCTGCAGCTGCTAACTCCGGTTCAGGATTGAAGAGCGTCGGTTCATTACCAACAACACTTAACTACGAAAACTCCCGAACACTTTTCATCAATCAATGTTTACCCGCCTCGTTCGTGGGTTTTGTTTTAGCAACAAAGCCATTAGGTTGCAAATTCAATGACGATATTTCCTTATGGTAAATCCAGTGGGGATTTTATGGGTAACGATAATACTGGCCATCAATGAATAACCATGTCATGACCAAGCGGGATCTTTGGAGCTGTTCTAGCTTTGACCTTCTGTTCTTATTTTATTTTGATTTATTTTGATTTATTTTATATGAAAAATTGCTGTATTTGCTGTGGCTATTGGAAAAAAAACTATTTCCTGAAGGAGTCCTCCTGAGTGATCCATAAAGTTCTACCTTACCTTACCTTACCTACAACTGGTGGTTCGGTTTAAAAAAGCGGGAAATCAAAAGGGGCCTCTGGGGCCACATCATGTACTGTGACTGTTGTGAGGGGCCGTCAATCCAAAGGAGAGGAGCCAAGAGCTCAAATATGACGGAAAAACTTTTAAAAAACAAAGCAAGTAAGAATAGTAAAGAAATAAATATCAGCATAGAATAAAGCTGACTATGTCAAAACACTTTTTTAATCCTTTCATGTCAAAGAAACTGATGGGAAAATAACGTTTTCCTCTAAATATGATGTCAATAATTTCGATGGGCAAGACATTTTCATAAAGGTAAAAACAAAAGAAATCAGAAACGAAAATTAACTAAATATATATTAAGAGTTAATACTATAATAAAGGCAATATTAAATTGTAAGCTGTCGGAAAGAATGTCTATGTTCTACTCTGACCTCTTGAAGGCGCATGAATACAGTCAACCCCAGGTGTGTGTATTAAGTGTTTTTACGCACAAAAAAAGTGCTTAGCAACCTTTCCACGTCAAAGTCCACATGTATCAACACTAAGAAGAGCGATACAACGTTCATAATTCCCGCACTTGGCGGCACTTAGTGGCCATGTTGAGATTTTCACACCAGAGTTACATTAACGATCAATATTGATCGTAAATTAACACACGGTAGTTAACTTATTGAACTTATTAATATGTTCTCATTCACCAAATGAATGATCTGTATTTATTAAGAAAACATCGATCATTTGAAACTGGATATTTTAATCCGCTATTTTACGCTATTCAGAAAAAAAGAAGGAATTATGGGCTTGTTTTTATAATGTAACAAAGAAAATGATTCGCGTCTGAAGCTTCAAGTCAACAAAAGTCATGAAGATTTTTGTGTAACAACGTTACATCAAAGTGAAGCTGCAGAATGAAAGCTGTGTAATCTCTTTGAAAAACACACCCATATAAACACGCCGTCACATGATTTGTTCATTTGTACACAAAATGTTTTTATTTTATGAATGTAATAAGAACTCGCGTCACACATTTATATGAAACTCAGACGATCAGATCATCTTCATCATCAATACTGAGCACTTTAAGTGACTGGTTTACACTTTTACTCTAGTTAAACTCATTTTGAGACGTTTCAAATAAGCCTCTGATCGTCTGTAAATAAAGTATTCGCGTTAATAACTGTGTATATAAAATAGAAACATTTACACCGGAGCTCGTCTCCATTATTTAAATGTAAGTATGTGGTCCATGTCAGAAATGTATAAATGAACGAATATAAACGCGTAGTAGTTTATGTTTTCATTAGTTTGTTCTGATCGCAAGGATGAGAATTTCAGCTTCCGGACATATTTAGTAGAAGATCTACGAACATCATAGTACATGAGGCACCTGGTAATTTCCCCCCCTGAAAATGTCATCCTCCTGCCGCTAACTTCCTTATAGAGGGTTGTGGGGACCTTGAGCCTATCCCAGTTTCTTTGGGCGAGGGGTGGGGGACACCCTGGACAGGACGCCAGTTTTTACAAAAAGACATACAACCATTCGCACACGGTCATACTGACAACTACCCCAAGTTTCAAATCAATCTGTTTGGACTGTGGGAGGAAATCGGAGAAGATGCATAGTCGACACAGAAAGGCCACAAGTTGCCTTTCCCTGAACCGGGAAGTGAATCTGGAACCTTCTATCTGTGAGGCCATAAGGCTTAACACTGCGCCCTTTGTTACCTAAGGCTTCCTGGTGTCTTTTTTTTTATTATAAGGGATAAAGATAAGAAAGTACCTAATGCATTTCTCTCTGAAAAGAGCCTCTATTATACTTGTTACATCAGCGGTCAAGACATTTCCAGGGGTATACTTTAGATGCATCATTGGATGAGGAGTTGAGAGACGATGTAATCAAAGGTGAAATGAACACATTCAACATCTCACACCAGAGTGAGCGTGGTTGTGTTTGGTATATTGCCACGAGCGGCAGTGAAATTGATAAACAATAAGCTAAACAGGCCATGAAATGAGTCCAGGAAAGAGCCGGAATAATTTCGGTTATATCTGAACTCATTGATCCCGGGGTTGCCTCGGGAGGAGGGAACAACATCCGATCCATCATCTTCAGGCTCACGCTTCAGGGTGATTCCAATAGAGGAGGGGGGTCAAGGGTCATTCTTGTACAATCACTTCAATGATTGAGTCATCAGTGAGAATGAGGATATGTAAGAGGAGGCTAAAAGAATGAATTCTTTTTATGCAGTTATGAAACCATTTAGATTTTCTTAGGATATTGCTGGTGTTTTTGTAAGAGAGTTGAGTTCAGGGAACGCTTCAAGATGTGTCGTCCACTTTAAAGGTTCAGAAACTTTATTTCTTCTCCACTTTTAGTAAGAAATGGAAGCTTTTTGTGAGGAACAGGCTTACTCAACGGTACTTTTGCGACACTGCTGTCTTGCTTTGTCTGCAGCAGTTTCTGTTTTCTAAGGTTTAGCTTCTGGTGGGAACAGCTTCTTTTTTTTTGTTCCTGAAAACATACCTCGCTTTACGACCCGATAAGTTCGGCTGAGCACGAAGCGGCCAAATGTCCCGCCATGTGTCGGAGCGACTCGGAATATGAATCACTTTTTTTCCGCTGCCATTTACTTATTTTGCTCGCCACATTACGCAGGCAGTCATCACGGGGAATGGAATTACACCCACACCCACCACAGCTCCTATAAATAGCTGCAGATAAATCGTCAACGTGACACGCCTGTGACACTGCCAAATTTTAATCAAATGGGTTTGCCCTCGTCTTAGAAATACAGAGAAAAGTTTCACTCCAACACGTCCTATAGGTAGAGGAGGATAGACTTGGCTTTCAAACCAAACAAAGTCTTGTTGCCGAACATCTATCTGAACCTGCCTTTTCCGAGATACCAAAGAGGCTCAAAGTAGAACCGCTTGGGTTCCATGGTTGGAGTTGGAAAGGCAGGCTCATCTCTGATGTCCAACTAGGTGGAAGCACAGGGGCAAATCCAAGATAAAGCTGGAGTGATTACAGTTTAATTCACAAGATCCAAAGAAAGTCAATTTACGTTCTAACAGATTCTCAACTGTAGTCATGAGCGCGATGGTCACGTACTGTACAGAATTCCATGTATCTGGATATGAAAAGGTCTGGACGTCCTGATGTCAACCTTATTGACCTTGACCTTGGACTACTGAAAGAAAACATGGATATTAACTGTACTTTATTTACGCAATAAATCTAGCATATGCAGCTTAAGACAAAAAATGTCCCTTTAAATACAGGATCCGTCTTAGATTTGATGTGGAAATTAAGGATGATGATTAATGTTTGTGACGTGCAGTGGAGGAAAATATATTTTAGCTGTGAATTATATTCCTGTTTTTGACTAATCTAGTTTATGTGCCAAGAAAAAGGGTTTCGGCATAAAATAAATCAAATAGTTGATCTTGGCTGCTGTAGACAATATTGTTGCGATAGAGCAGTTATTCCCAACCTCTGGTGGGCCGCGAAGGTATTGCAAGTGGGTCGCTAATTAATGGTAATAAATGCTATCATTTTTTGTGGGAGGGTGGATGTAATTATATTTAAAAAAAATTAATACACATAATAATGTTTTAAATGTTAAAGCGCTTTAAGTTTCAAAGTATATTAAACATTTTCAAATATTCTTTTCATTGTTTTTCCTTCGAGTATTATACATATGACAAGGAAATGAGAACGCATTATAATGCCATCGTATTTATGGGGTCAAAGGTGGGTCGTAAAGGTTTTTGTGACTTAAAAGTGGGCCCTGAGTTGGAAAAGGTTGGGGACCACTGCCATAGAATGTCATTTGACTTTTCCCAGCCAAATGTAAGATGCTATCTTCTAGACCAGGGTTCTCAAACTCAATTTACCTGGGGGCCACTGGATGCAGAGTCTGGGTGAGGCTGGGCCGCAAGAAAATATTTCTTGAAAAAAATCTTTTTAAATGTCTTTATTTTTATTTTCAACACAAAATAAAATCAAAATATAAATGAACAAAATCAGAATTAAGTAAATAAATCAGTCATAATTAATAACAATAATAATTAGATTTCTCTAGTCAGCAACAATGTATACACATACTTACTATGTGAGAATTAACGATAACTAAATCCGTGAACTTGAACATGGCTTGAACATGGCTTCTCTTGCCTACTTCTTGCTGCTAGACACCTGACAGCGCTTCCTCTCGCATAGTTGATCTACATTTGGCTGGAGAGAGGAAGCAGTTGAGACCCTCAGTATTGCTTGAAGATGATCATCAGTAAGTCTGGACCTGTACTTGGACTTATTGAAGTTCAAGGTGGAGAAGAGCTTTTCGCACAAGTATGTGCTCCCAAAAAGGCACATGGTCCTCTTGTACATTCGGGAAAGCTCAGGGAAGCTGGGAGGCAATTCTCTCAAAAATTGTCCAAGTTTGTCTGCTTTTCCACCCACCTCCCTGAACTTGGCTTTGAGGTCAGAGTTGCACTGCAGGTCAATTAGCTCCATTTGAAGCAAAGGAGGTGCATCTTGCACATCAATGGAGAAGGGGTCTGCAAAAATTTGAAATGTGGCTCTGTGTGTCTTGAAGTCTGCAAATCTGTGATCAAATTCCTCCCCTAGCTTCAAAATGGCATCAACATACATCTCACCACTGAATGGTGTGCCTGCATCCACGAGTGCCTTGCATGCTGGGAAATGGCAAAGGTTTGTCTGAGAGAGCTGGGTTTTCCATAACAGACATTTTGTGGAGAATGCTCTCACGTTGTCATAGGCAGCACTGATGAGTTGCCCCTGGCCTTGTAATTTCTTGTTCAGTACATTAAGCTCATGTGTGATGTCAACAAGAAATGCTAAGTCCATGAGCCATTTGGGATCACTTAGCAAAGGAACATCCACCCCAACCTTCTCCATGAAGGCTTTCACCTCTGCTCTCAACTCAAAAAATCTCTTCAACGAGTTTCCCCTGCTGAGCCAACGTACCTCAGTGAAGTAGATCACATCCCCATATTCAGACTCCATTTCCTCTAAAAAAGCACGGAAACTTCGGTGCTTTAAGCCCCTAGATCTGATTTGGTTTATGCATTTGACAACAACAGACATCACATGATCGAACTTCAGGCATTTGCTGCAAAGGGCCTGCTGATGGATAATGCAGTGCAAAGCAATGGCCTCTTCTGCGCCCTCCTCTTTCAGTTTTTTTTGAACAAGTGTCACTAGTCCATTTTTCCTCCCAGTCATTGATGGCGCTCCATCGGTTGTTATTCCAATTAACCTCTTCCATGGCAAACCGGCATTCTCAATGGCATCACACAGCTGGTGAAATATCTCCTGAGCGGTGGTCTGGCCATGCATTGGAGCTACTGTGAGCAACTCCTCTATCACTTCAAAATTGTCATCAATACCACGGACATGTATTGCGAGCTGGGCAGTGTCTGTGATGTCTGTGGTCTCATCAAGAGCGACTGAGTATGAACTGAAATATTTGGCTTTCTCGCACAGTTGATCATAAATGTTAGTTGACAAGTCAGAAATGCGCTCTGCCACGGTATTGGCAGAAAGGCTGATGTTGCTAAACTGATCCATCTTTTCCGGACAAACTATACTTGCAGCCTGTAACATGCACTTTTTAATGAATTCACCTTCTTTGAGTGGCTTTCCCGCGCTAGCAACCATCTCACTCAGCATGTAGCTAGCTTTGACTGCTGCATCGCTCTTTTTGGTTGCTTTCTTGAAGAAATCTTGTTGCCTCAGTAGACTCTTTTTTAAATTTGCAACTCGGTTCACTCTCTCATCTCCCTGGTATTTTTCATACTCCTCAGCATGTCTAGTTGTGTAATGACGTTTCAAATTGTATTCCTTGTGCACCGCAACTTTCTCTGTGCAAATAAGACACGTCGGGGTGCCCCCGTGCTCAAAAAATAAATATTGCATCTCCCACTTTTCCTGGAATCGTCTTTGCTCATCACTAACCTTTCTCTTCACTTCAGGCTTTGAAAAAGACATGTTTGGGGTTGTGGAATATATTTGTATTCAGCCGACGCACGGAGAATAATGTTATTTCCGCAATGTGTGTAGATCCGCTTTTCCTCCCTACAGCGACACGGCGGTCGGCGGATAATAGCCGGCAAAGTACCGGGATAGCGAGCGCAAAAAAAGTGACGGCTCCCGGAGTGTTATCCGGCGTCATAAAGAAATATATGTTCATCGTGTGAGGCAACACAAATTAAACAATAAAAAAAAAAAAACGGTTTGAATTGGTCCAGGTTATCGGGGACTGTTATTACTGACGTACAGGTGTCGCGGTGTGACTGCAGCCAGGCACGTAAATAAACCCTCGTCTCCATGGCAACGTTCCTGTCGCGATCACTCATTTGCCGCTTTTCCACTACACACAAAATCATCTCTGTCTGGAGCCAACGGGAGGGGGGGGGGGGGGGGGCTCGCCGTGGAGTTTACAGTTATGGAAGCACAATTAGCCCCGAACGGGCGAACATCACGACTATCGTGTTTCACGTCCGTTTCGCCCGGCGACTCTCTGTCGGAGCATCAGCGCTGGGGTCCAGTGCACCACAGTTTTGTATTGTCGCTCAGTCCTTCGGCGGAGTGAAGCTACCGGACCGCTCGTCTCCCCAGCCCGTTTACAGCGGCGCCGGGGGAGGGAGCAGGGGAGAGACACAGTGACAGAGAGAGCGAGAGAGCAGGCGGGCGAGCGAGCGAGGAAGGGAGGGAGGAAGAGCGCGTGCGGGTCTAGTGGAAACAAAAGTTTCTCTGCTTGCATCACACAAGTGACGTCAATGTCCGGCCCCCGAGAGCCATATACCACACCGTGATTGGTAGATTTCTTCAGCTCCGCACACAATGCTGTCAAGCGCCATTCATATACAACTCGCGGGCCGCACTAACATTAAACTTTTATATTAAGGTGGGGGCCTCAAAATAACGTCTCGCGGGCCGCAATTGGCCCGCGGGCCGCGTGTCTGAGACCCCTGTTCTAGACCCTTGTATATCTCAGGGTCAAAGTGACCGGAAGGCCCAAAAACAAAAGTGTTTGTGGTATCCCTTGTGTTGTCTCTGCATCAACCGGCCTCCCTGGCTTCCATAAATACATATGCAGTGGTGGAGGTCGTTCACCTCCGTTTTTTTGTTGCTTGTTGAAATCTTAAAATCCAAAGAACACTCGTAATTTGAGCGTATAATTCAGAGTCGTTTCCAGTCTGTTGTGTTTACGGCAAAAAAACATTCTCCCTCCATCGGTTCCTTGGCAGGTCAAGGCGGCGACCCGCTGACTCGCAAAGGAGTCGGGTCATTAGGGCAGGTGGCGCCGCTGTGCGACCACTGTGCGGCACATGTTCGGCATTATCTCCGGCAGGCAGAGGTTTACGATCCAACACCGGCACAATATGCCGCTTTACTTTGAGTCGATAACCACGATCCCGGGATGAGTTCGGCAAAGTAAGAAGGTCCAGAAGAGTCAGGACTCACTCCCCAAACACTCTATCTAGCCCCAACCCCGACCTCAATTTGTGCTTTTCATCTCTGCCCTTTTAGGGAATCATAGAGACGGAGAAGCTGAGGAGTCGAGAAGCTGAAAGGTCAATTAGCAAAACATATTGATGTCCAAACTCCTCTTCTTTTGCAGCCTCACTAAACTGCTTCAATGTGGAATAAGAAACGACAGATTTTAATTAACGTCTTTAAAAGTTCAATTTTTATTTATAGCGCAGTGATGCAGTGGTTAGTCCTGAGCCCTCGATGTGGCTTTTTCATTTGTTCTAGAGTGCTTGGGTTAAGTCTGGTTTTCTCCTCCAGTTCAATTGGTCTTTATAGACATTGAAGGGAAATTAAATTTGAAAACCTATTATTTTAAATGACCTTATTATATTATTTACAGTATATATATATATATTTTAAATTTAATGTTATTCCATGTATTGTATTCATTAGAATTTACCTGTTTTAATAACATATTTGCAGCTATTTTAATAATAAAATAATAATAATTATATTTGTACTTCCTGTGTTTGTGTTGATTTACTCTGGACACCAGTTTTCTCCCACAATACAAAAACCTATAGCAGTTAATTGGGAAAACTCTTTCCTGAAGAAGTTAGAATTAATGAGTAAATTAATGAATGAATGAATGAATGAAGAAAAAAAACAGTGTAAAAAAAGCAGGTTTAAAACTTGTTAATTTAACCCTCTATTTGATATCCAAGTATTAAATGAGTCCATCATGCGAGATGACAATGGAAGAAATAATATAAAATATTATTATTACTATAGAAAAAGAAGATAGAAAAATCCACACATAAAATTTTCTCCCAAAAATATGGCCAAGTTTTGACAAGAATACACTTCTGGTGGTTCCCAAGCCAGTTTGGTTTGAAACCCCTGATTGAAAAAGAAAGTAAAACATTTATTTTACCGTTTATAAATATCATTTATACATTGGTACATTGTCCAAAAGGTTGTTAAAATGCATTGGGCTTTAAAAGAGAGAATTTCATTATTATGTTTGGCTTTGAAAAGTTGATTTAGTTGTTTTATTATGTCCTAATGTTTGGCAATATTTTTTCGACGCTATGATAAAAGATCATGTTTGTCCGCCAATATTTGGAAAGTAATAAGCGTCGAACGCCCCCCCACGCATGAACTTATTCGTCAACAATTATAAGCGTTTTAACAGCGTTGACATAAAAGTTGCGAGACGAGAACAGCTTTGTTGAGTTTTTGATTAGCCTGCCAAAAGATGAGAGCCAACCATCTCGCTGAAAGACAGCGTTGTCAGCCTCTCCACCAGTGATTTCGGGGGAACAGATGCACTATGCAGATGGGTTTTTGCTTTTCCTTTCTTCTTGGCAGCCGGACGGAAGGCGGCTCTCGATGAGTCCGCTGGGTTGTTTTTTTAGCTGTTTTTTATGAGTGGCGAGCGGAGCTTCCTCATCTAATTCCTCTTCCAATCTTGAAACTAATTAGATCCTTTACGCAAATGAACCCGGACCCGGACGGTGGAAAGATCCCCAAGAACAAAGGGATCTAAAGTTTTGGAGAAATACTGCTTTGTAGCAAAGTTTTTTGACTCCCCGGTGCCTCATTCTGAGAAAGGTTAAGTGGGAAGTAGTCAAAGAGGCCGAGAATTCTTAAGTGACTCATGGATGATATTTTAAATAAAAAAGACAGAAAACACCATCATAGAAAAAGGGCAGAAAACTACTGTCAAACGATCTGGAAAATTTGAGCGATCCGGGAATACACATGCGCAATAATCTGTTTTTTAATCGCCATGTTTTTATGACAAACCTATTCATACTTTACAATATTGTCAATTCACGATCTGGAAAATTATCATTGATCCATTTGTTTGCATTAGTGTTGCATTGAAAAACATCATTTTATTTAAATAGCTAAGAATGTATTGTCTTTTTTAGTCTCAAAGCATCGACTTAATGAAAGAATAGTAGGAAAACAAATATTGGAGTCTGTGTACATTTACTATAAAACATCAGGACATTTTCTACGAGTGTAGAATCAGTTGAAACGTGACACAATTATTTAACCTGTGATAAACTGGGAGATTCCAAAATAAACCGGCGTTTTGTAGGAAAAACGTTTTTTACTACGACTTAAACGGACATGCTGGCCAACAAAAACTTTCAACGAACCGTCTTAATAGATAGCTTGATTTTAACCAGTAGATGGTTTAGACAGGATTAATTATTTTCCTCTTATTTATCATAAAATTGATGCTTTGTGATGCTGCTGTGAAGTTGTGCATTTTGAATGATCGTGTTCTATGCTACATTTTTGTCCAAATCTAGTTGCAGTAAATCGAAACGGGCCCTTTGCTGATGCGTTCCCGGATCATGTACTGACAATTACTGTTGGCCACTTGTATCTGGAATACTGTATTAGAATATATGACCATTGAGCTCATGACTACAGTTGAGAATCTGTTACAATGTAAATTGATTTTCTTTGTATCTTTTGAAAAGTATAACCTTTTTTAAGTAGTAGTTATTTTAGTAATATTTCTAATATTGGAGTTCATGAAAGGTAAAAATGATACTCAACGGGACTAAATTTGGACATCCATTTGGAGATTTGACTGTGGATCAAAGTCCGATCCAAGCGCCATTTGTGGCCAATGAGGACATTTCATATGGTCTCCAGTTTAGCTCTTTTGTTTAGGAGGCCCTAGAGAGGTAGCTTCTGCTACAGAAGTCATTCATTCAAAGCTACTCCTGGCCACTGGTCAAATTCAATACGACCCGAAAACCTCCGAGGTACTTTTGAGCTTTTTTTTTTTGTTTTAAGTCAAAACTAAAAACTTTTATAAGAAGATGAGTCAAATGAGGAGACACCATCCTCAATCTGGCTCAGGGCTGCTCAATGAAATTTTAAACGCTGAATTTTAAAGTGACAAGAAAATGTGCTCGTGATCTCTATTTTCTAAACTAAAAGGCCAGTTTATTCCCAAAATATAAGGTTAAAGAACATTTATAATTCTTTTGGTACTCAAGACAAACCTCCCATTTCAAGGACAAACGTCAATTTGTTTTGCAGTTAAGCTAGTTTTTTGGATAAGGTAAGGTAAGGTAAAACTTTATTGAAATTGTTTTTTTTCAATAGCCACAGCAATTACAGCAATTTTTCATTAAAAAAAAAATCAAAATAAGAACAAGAACAAAGAGAAATAAAGAGATAGAACAAGATGATACAATCTAAGTCTAAAGATAAATAACATAGATCAAAGAAAAACACCAAAGACAAAGGATACAAAGACTAACATAGAACAGAACATCCAGATACTTTTACTCCACTCCTGCCCCCGAACTCAGAATTGTACAATTTAATAGCCTGATGAATGAATGAGTCCTTGAGTCTATTAGTGTTGCATCATGGTAGGAGCATTCGTGCACTCATTCTGCTTCTCTGCTCACTGATGACAGTGTTCAGAGGATGACTGTCATCATCCATGATGGACAGTAGTTTGTTCAATGATCTCCTCTCAACAACTGTCACCAGTGAGTCCAGCTTCATTGCAATCACAGAGCCAGCCTTTCTGATCAATCTGTCCAACCTGTTGACACTCCTCTTGGACACATTCCCACCCCAACACACCACAGCATAGAACAGGACACTGGCCACTACAGACTGGTAGAACATGCAGAGGAGATTCCTGCAGAAGGGCCTCATAAATGAAGGTGGTGAGCTGGTATTGCCCCTCGAGCCGATTGTTGATAGTTGTGAAACTGCAATGTTATCCTAATAAAGATCGCTTTCCTAGTTCTGCTCCCAGGTCTCTTTGTTTTCCGGCGATGGCGCGACACATTTGTGAACTGGTCCAGCGCCGCCGCCGTTTAGTCATGGCTACTTAAAGAGCGTTTTGATGGCCTCGGTCAGTGGTCGGAGTTGTTAACCAGGTCATTTAGAGAACGAAGGTCAGGGCGAGTCCAGCGTTAACGGTCTATTATGGAGCTGAGGCGACATTAATGAAATATGTCTGGACGGACTGCGAGTGTCCTTAATGTACTCCCGAGCGCTGAGATGATGATGTCCGACAATGCAGATGTTTTTACTGAGTCCGAGCTTAAGATGCTGATGATCAACATCTGTCCTGAGATTCCTATAATCTTTGTCGTTCCCCGGGTTAAAATGACAACGTTAGTGATTGAATTAATCCCCAAATATGAATGATTTGATAAAGTTTAATCTCTAATTGTATTTATTAATTAATTAAATAATATAGCTAAGCTTGAAGGCACATCTTTTTTATTTTATGTATTTGTTTGTGTGTAACTCAAGAGAAACTATCTACCAGAAAATGTAAAGATTCTACCTTTATTTACATCTGATAGTCTTGTCTTTCTCTCTTATTTGCAAAAATAAGTTAATTAAACAAAATATCTTCTTCAATTTAACCATTTTATTGCAAATGCTTGGAAAATTACTTAAAAAAACATCTTTAAGTTCAACTTATGTGTAGATATAAGTGTGTCTTAAATGGATCTTGGACTCTATTGTATCATCAGTATGTGTCTGTTTGTACAAACCTCTCTTCTCATTGAAATATTGACATTAAAAAATGTGCTTAAGTCCCGCCCACTGTAAACAAAACTGTTTTTTTTGGAGACCACACCCACTTTGCTGTGATCGGTCAAGCAACAAGATTTGTCACCGCCCGTCATCAATCCCATGAGTCTCCACCTCTGAGGGACTCGTTGTGTAGAGAAAGCAGGGCGTTACAGCTGGATGAAGGAGGAACTAAGCCTTTATCATGTCATGAAGGACTCTGCTCTCGTAGCCTCTTGTTCGCTGAGATTTTAAATGGGGGAGAACTTTATAAAGTAATAAATTCAGAACATGGTCATGATGAGGGACTTACTGCATCTTGGAGAGGAAGACTTCAACATTTGAAGCATGTGAGGGAGTCAGGAGAGTTGGGTTTTCACATTAGTTGGCCTTTAAACAACGTTATTGCATTTAGCAAGGATCACCTCAGACCCTACCCACCTACAACTGGAATTTACCATCATTATTATTGAATTATTTGACTTTTCATTGTGTGGATAAACAAGTCCCGTCTGGGAACTCTAAGTTCCTCCAGTTTGAAAAGAGTTGTCAATAGTTAGAAGGTAAATGATCTAGTGGTCTGGTTGAGTATCTTAGATGTACTGCTGGTACCCTAAGATCCAGATCCAGAAATAAGGTGCCGATAATTCATGAATTGAACTCATCTTTAGTTGTAGAAATCCTTCCCATGAATTAATAATCTTCTAAACAGTGTTTCCACAGCCTCCTTCATAGTGGCGTCAAAACCTCATTGGTTCGTGTCCAAACTTCACACGTACCCCTTAATCATTTCTGATCCCGTCCTCTGGAGTCGCTCCCACGTTCACCGTCGAGGCGCCGTACCTTTATCGGACATCAGATTATGAATGTGCTGACGCCGGGTTGTAGCTACAAGAGCTTATTGATGTAATGCCGAGCTGGTCCGAACCTTGTGTTCGCTCGGGTTGACCTCACATCATGCAACATTCATCTCCGTGTCAGCGATAAGCCATCCCCGGTGCGTCAACCCCTCGACCAAGGGGCCCCAGTATCGCGGGCCCCTGCGCTCCTCCTGAGGGATGGAAGTGGGCCACATTAAAACAGTCTTGTTGGGAAGAGGGCAGATTAGCTTTAAGTCCGTGCATCTGCTGAGTGGGAGAGCGAGAGGGAAAACACTCAAGGAAGAGATTCCGAAAACACCTTGTATCCTCCTCCTCCTCCTCCTCCTCGCGTATCGTCATGGCAACAGCGAGTCTTTATCAGAAAGTGGATGTTTTGGTATTGAAATGACTGCATTGCTGTATGTTCACAATAAAAGCCTGATAACAAAAAAAAAAAAAAAAAAGTGACTCACAGCCCATTTTGCCTCTTTGTGACTCTCCCAGTTTTTTACCTGCTGTTGTTACACAACTGCGAGAGGGTTTGCCTCCCTGTAGCGTACAACACTGCAGAGCAAATAAAAAGCCGCATTGTAGTTGCTAGGATACGGGTGGGAAACATCTCTGATGAAATTCTTTGCGATGAATTCTCATATTATTTTGCGTTTTTTTTTACGCTCTGCCGGCGCCGTCACGTTGTCGTGGAGGTTGTGGAGGAATAATTCACTCCCTGCTACTCGCTGCAGTGCAGGACCGCCGGTGTGTGATGTCGAAGAGATGCAGATGATGGAGGCGAAACATGTGTCAGCGTTCTTGTAGCCCCCCCCCCCGACTTCTGCACAGTAAGCTTTAACCCATTTAAGCTGACTTCCTGTTTACGGTGAAGAGAGTAAGGGGTGTAGTTTACATGGAGCTGCCGTGACACAGATTCAAGGTCCCCCTCAGAGACCGCGAGTACACACCGCCTGACAACAACGGGTCAACCAAAAGTCTCTTTTGAGCGGCGGAACCATGGGCGGGCAGTGGTTCTGTGTGTGTAATAATGATGTTCTTATTGATCTGGTGTGTGAGGAAGGAAAACACACACCTTCTACTACGACAGCAGCTCTTTTAGAGGTGAAACTGTCGTCTTTTAAGATGGAGTCGTACCCCAGAGGCCAACAGTTTGAGCAAAGATTCTTAGACTTTCCACTGCTCGGCTACATCGTCCTGCTCCCCCCGGGGGACCCCAAAGGATTCCCAGGACCAGCTGAGAGGCATGGTCTTTCTAGCATGTCCTGAATCTGTCCTGTGGTCTCCTTCCAGCTGGACATGCCCTGTAGACCTCCCCAGTTTAGACCTAACCAGTGTAGACCTCACCAATGTAGATCTTACTGTTGTAGGCATCTCCAGTGTAGACCTCACCAGTTTAGACCTCACCACGTAGACCTCACTATTGTAGACATCTCCAGCGTAGACCTCACCAGTGTAGACCTCACCAGTTTAGACCTCACCACGTAGACCTCACTATTGTAGACATCTCCAGCGTAGACCTCACCAGTGTAGACCTCACCAGTTTAGACCTCACCAGCGCAGATCTCATTGATGTAGACCTCTCCAGTGTAGACCTCACCAGTGTAGACTTCACCAGCGTAGACCTCACTGTTGTAGACATCTCCAGTTTAGACCTCACAAGCGTAGGCCTCACTGTTGTAGACATCTCCAGTGTAGACCTCACCAGTGTAGACCTCACCATGTAGACCTCACTGTAGTAGACATCTCCAGTGTAGACCTCACCAGTTTAGACCTCACTTTTGTAGACATCTCCAGTGTAGACCTCTCCAGTGTAGAATTCACCAGAGTAGACATCTCCAGCGAAGACCTTACCAGTGTAGACCTTACCAGGGTAGACCACACCAGAGAGGAGGCATCTTAATCAGATGTCCAATCTACCTTGTTTGAATCCCATCTAAAGGAGCTAGAGCTCTTACTTCTAGTCTCTCCTGCAGGTTTTATGGGTCTGCTGGGAATGTCTATGATTGAAGGAAACTTTTTTAGTTATTTTAACTTTTCAGAAACTATTTTATCATGTTTTTCCTCTCCACAGGAAACTTGAGGTGAGGTTTGCGTTTACATGGACAGTAGGGGGCGCCCTACTTTTTGAAATGGACACACTCAACTTTAATAGTGAGGAGCTCTACATCTGTCAAATCTTGAAAGAATATATGTGTGAAAATATTGCTCAAATAAATAGAGAGCACCAGAGGTCACTCAGTTCTTTGTATCTTTAGGGAGTGGTCAACTTTCTTCTTTTCTTTTTTTTCCTCTGTCCTTCAACTTACCCTTACTTTGGACCGCCCCGGATATACCCAACAGTGTCCTGGTGCGAACACTGCTAAAATAATAAAGTCAATGGAAAAGGTCAGGAAGCTAATAAAAGTTTCCAATTGATTTAATAAGGATAAGGGCTTGGGTGTTTTCAATTCTCACAAGATGCTCTGAAAAAGAGTTTACAAAAAATGATACTAGTGGATAAAAAGGGGAAAAGCGAGAGGCAGAAAAGGGAAAAAATATAAAGAAAAACACAGTAAAAGCAAGGGTAGTTGGCAAGACTATCTGGCACATGTTCCATTGTTAAGTGGGGATTGTAGTTCACTTCTGAGCCTGAAACCATAACAGGAGCATAAAAGTGAGGCAAATCAATTTACAAAAAAGGGATTTTTCTCCTCACAAAAAAAGCTTAACCTTGCAGAGACATAGTACCTTTGTACAAGTTTGTTTTTTCCCCAAAAAATCGTCACCACTGATCCTCTTTATATCCTCAACAATTTCATGTTTGGATTGAAATGATAAAACAAATAATACTTGCTGGAAAAACATGTCCATGTGACGGTTGATCTTGGTCCTGACGGATTATTCTGAACGCTAAAGCTTCAAGCCTTGAAACGAAATATTTAAATATCTGATGGAACACAACTGAATTAAAAAAACATCCTTTATGTACTAGTTTTCTCGCAACAAAGAAGAAAAAAGACATGGCACGGTTCCATTCTGGCTGGTCCGTTACATGGCCGACCAGGTGTTAGACACATTTTACGTAGCCTCTGGGCCCGCTTTGTCTGCTTTCAACACACGGGCCATTAGGTCCATTCCCGGAGACGGCCGATGGAACTCGCGCTGTACATGCTGGAAAGACGACACACGAAGGCTGAGCGAAGAAGCGAGCGCCAACACGGCAGATGTGGATCATTTGTTGTCTGGAAGTTTGCCGTACGGATGATTTGTCATTAAATAGACGATCAGATATTCATTCGAAGAAAAATTGGTCATTTGGTTCATCAAAGTTATTCAGAACATCTTGTGATTCAGCCTTGAGTTCCAGGATTTCTTCCATATCTTACCCCGTGTAGCTGGGATAAGCCGGGTTATCATGTAGGTCTATAACATTACATTGGCTTTGTAGCTAAAGTTGAAGAAGACAACTTTTAACTCCTTTAAAAATACTATTTACAATAACAAACCCTCAGTTTTTCTGCCAATTGTTGTTTTAAACTGGTCTAGTTGGACTAGTGATAGAAGATTACCGAGCTAGGGTGTGTTATCAAATCTGCTCTACCACATGTATTAACTTGTCATTAACCTTTGTAAGTTTAATTTGAGACCAGCTTTAATTTATTCCAGACTTTGTTTTTTGGGCTGTAAATCAATAATTTATAATCGATTATAAAGATGCAACTAAAACAGTTCTCACGCGAGTTAAACCATGCATGAGAAGGTTCTGTATTAATCTCTCCTTGTACAAGTAAAATTATTCCAACTTTGCCCGGAATGTTGGAATAACTTCTCCAAGTAGACTTCTGACACATTTTGACGTATTTTATAACTTTATGAACTACAATATTCAATATCTGTTTTTTTCTATGGCTACCCTCTCTCTCTTTGTCTCACTCCCTCTCAGTGAACACATCACCGCAGCTACCTTTCATTGTAAAACGCTTTCTTTCAGGCTTAATTGGCGACCAATGAACACTTGCGTAGAAATTAGCGTAATTATATTCATTGTAGTGACTCAATTTTATGAGGATTTTGAGGAGTTACTATAACTTGAGCAAGAAAATCACACAAATCCTCAGCAGGGATGAGTAATAGTAGCTCAGCAGGAAATTATTTCCTCAGCGGATTTGAACCTCCCATTTGTATTATGATTCAACCCCGTAGTTATTTTCTATTTCCTTCATTATTTAATTGAAAAAACAACACCATAGTGAAGCCATTACTTTAATCGTAGAAAGACAAATGAACAGTTATTGTTGTTTGTTGCTGGCACTGCTAACAGTTTTGTTTTTAACTTGCGTATTACTGATTGTTGCGTAACAAAACACACAAATGCACCGTCCAGAAGTCGTAATTTGCATAAGAGTCAAACCAAAGGTCCCATGGTGTAAAAATAAAAGCCCTGCAGCCAGTGAAAATTTGAAAATTAGATAATAAGAGTCGGTTTCTTCCCTCGACAGTCCGGCTCCGGTGCCAACGACATCATCTAAAGCTCGACCGTTCTTTTAAAATCCGAGCAGAAAGCGATGCCGACGCCCGATGGCGTCGAAGCCGTCGACCTTAAAGATCCCGAGCGCTACGTTTATGCGTCTGCAGGCAAATATTGCATCAGATTAAAGTGATGCTCGGGACGTTAATGAATAATTCAGCTCCCCCACAAATCTACTGGTGTCGTCTGATCTCGGGGAGAGAGACTTGGAATGGTTGTTTTGTTTTGGATCGACATGAAAATGTTCGCATAGCGTTGAATCATTTGGTGTAATTTCCCGAAAATTGCTGTCTCGTCTGTATTTTACTGGAACACAGCCTTTTGCAGCAACTCTAATCAGTTTTGGCAGATTCCTGGATCACGGAATATCAACCATCGTCGAAAAATAGTTATTTTCATTTACTTTTAAACTGTTCGACACCAGATTGTGAATTTGTCTTACTTTTGATTTGTCTGAGCATTAAGAAAATAACAAATTTAAAGTCAAAATAAACTTTATACAGCTCAAATAATTGTCTTTTTAAGGGAAATGCTTTGCTAACTGTCTAACTTTAAATGTGATGCTAAACGTGAGTTTGTCAGGAAGTTCATGATGCTAATATTTATCCTTGCTAACCTAGCAAAAAGTTAGCATCTGTAACAGCAAACTACTTTTTATTTTAATAGCAAGAAATCCAAACTTAAATTAAAAAGTTAATTTATTAATTTGAATATCAAAATGTTTCATGGAGAGCTGTGTTTTAGCAAGTATTTATAAAATTTAATAGCAGAATTATATTGTGGCTTTATATTTTGTGTCACTTTTCAACCATTTCCAAGCTAATATTTTTGTTTAAATATTAGTTTTTAAATGCTGTAATAGTTATATACAAACTGTGCAGTAACACTAGGGCTGTAGCGATGCACTAATCTCACAATACAATTCAGTAATCTGTTCCTTTTTAGAGTTTTAGGCAAAAGTGTATGTTCATTTTAATGTAGCGACTAGAGTTCAGTTGTCGTCATATTCATTTTCATCCAAAAAGATACACTTAAAAACATTCAAATACCTTCATACTGCTCATCTGTAACGTCCATCTTGTATTGAAGCCTCGACATGAGAAATTGTTCAGAAAAAAACTAAACAAGTATATTTTTAAAGCTTTTTTCTAGTAGAAGCTAAAAGGCTAACAGGCTACACGGACAGTAAATACTGGGAGATATTGCGAGAACTATCAGTCTACGGTCTACATTGGGAGTTAGTCGACATGGGGGTGTGTAGAAAATTGGTAAAATTTTAATTTCTTCAAGGAGTCCAATCAGAGCACACTGTTTAGTATCAAAGTTGCTGATTGGCTCAGAGAAGTAGCATTAATAGGATCTTAGCATCTCTTCTCAGTCTTTTAGTGTTGCTTCTGTGCGTAAATTACGAAGGTATTCCGAACCCTAGCACTAGGTTTGTAAAGTGTTCATAAAAATATAAATTAAAAACGTAAAATTGCGATTTTGATTTTCCAATTGCATTTGCCGCTGTTAGCATGCTAACAAGCAAGTTAGCGACTTGGCTCAAACCTAAACACTATATTTACTGATTCAATTCAGTCAACATGCAATATTTTGAAACATTATTTATTTATTCTGTTTATACTATACTTTACAATTTTTTGCTTATTAACATTTATATTTATACTTTTTAAGTGTGAAGTTGTTTTTTAAAGTGTTGATAAAAATATGAATTAAAAACGTAAAAAATGTGATTTTAATTTTCTAATTGCATTAGTATGCTAACAAGCAAGTTAGCGACTTAGCTCAAACCTAAACACTATATTTACTGATTCAATTCAGTCACGATGTGTGAGTTTGTCTCTTAAATACACGCATAATTTATACTTTTATATACATTAATTATTATATGCAATATTTAAAACGTTATTCATTTATTCTGTTTAAACTATATTGCACTATTTTTTGCTTATTAATATTAATATTTATACTTTTTATATATACATTTATTCTGCTGTGTTTTTAACGTTTGACAAGCAACGAAATTTCATTGCCAGTTTCACTTTTCTGTGCAATGACAAAAAAAAAGAAAGTCTAATAATTGTCTACATTGTTAGAAAGTGGACTTTGTGTGATTCTTTAAATGAGTTACACAACAGGGGATTTTTTTTTTCTTCTATTTTCCTTAGTTTCACAATGCACCAAAAACTGCAGAGAGCGTCACCGCCGCCTTCGCCGCTCTGCCTGTTTCCCCCTCGTCTCTCCACTGCTTCATCTTGTTTGCTCCGTCTCTCCGCCGCGAACATGTCTGAATGAATAAGAATAATAGACAGCCGCCGCAGAACTACTGTCACTGACCTTGCTGATTACTTTCATGCCCCACCGAGTCTCTTTTCTGCCTCCTCGCCCACAGTTATCGAGCGCGCCTGCACGTGTGGGAGGTATCGAGCTGCCAAGGAGCTCCATGATGATTGTTTGTATTGACGAATAGGAAAAAAAACATTTTCCAATATGTTCCCACAAACATCGAAGTCGTCGAGGAGTCATCATAAATTGAGCATCATTTGCGACTGAAACTTATCGTGTAATGTGAGAGAGTCAGTTTTGCAATTTTTTTTTCGTTTGCTTAAGTAGCAGTAAAGATTATATTTATTCACTTTTTTATATTTATTATGAGCCATATTTCCCAATCAACTAAATGAAATAAATAAATAAATAACAATGTTACTAGTATTCAACAATAATATCGTTTTGCTTTTGGCAAATAAATGACACGCAAATATTTGTGTAAATTTGTATAAGAAATGTGCATAAATACTAGGGCTATAAGGATGGACTAATCTCACGATATTTACATACACTTTTTAACATTTTTGGGGACAGCGAATTTAAGCGGCATATTGTGATTGTTCCACTCTTTTTTTGTCAGATTAATAGAACTGTACGCCAAAATATGTTCAAATATCATCTTTAAAAAGCAGCTGGAGTCTACTGTATCCTCTTGTCCTCAGTCATCGCTGGGATGTCGCATGATTTCATTTTTCCTCGAGCTGCGGACGATGCTATGACTGCTTTCTTCTGGTTTAATTGCAACACAAAAATGAACAAACTTAATTAAAAAATTAAAAATCGAATTATTTTATTTGAAGTATTTTTGAAAGCCATATGTATATCTATAGATTTTTTTTTTCGTACTTAAATGTATTTAAAACAATCAATCAATACAGTGTTGTTGAATATAAATACACTTACTTAAAAAGTGATATATAACCCAAAATTAACCCAAAATAATTATTCATCACATAATGAAATGACCTTGTAAAGCTACAAAAAAATGTGCGTATAGCATTTTTCCCTTTAGCATACATAATAGCATAGCTTTTTTGTGTGTGTGTGTGTGTGTGTGTGTGTTTTTAAGTCACAGATCTCCCAATTTTAGTGACCCAAAAACAACACTTAAGTTTACCCTTTTTTGAAGGTAGCTGTAGTTGTTTTTAATACTTGTAGCCACGCTAAATAAATGCTAACTTGCTAAAGGCGTTGACTGCGTTGTAGAGCGCCAAATAAAAACATGCTAGCATTAAGTAACGACTCTTAGGATCCGCTAGTTCTCTGTCATGATTAAGTCCCTGATCATTCAAACACTTGATGTGTCAGTCGAAATAAAAAAACAAGTGTGGTTTGGATGTTGTTCGACAACAAAAGATGGAGGGATCATGGAGGGCGGACTACACCTCCGCTGTCAGCACGCATCAATACGGTCATCTGTTGTCCGGGAAGATCCCGATGGATGTCAGGTGGGAAGACGCGAAGCCGCCGCGGCGTGAAGGAGGCCATTAATAACTTTTCTCTCTCTTCTCACACCTCTATCTCATCACCCCTTCAGCCACATGTCCTCGTATCACCACCTGTTTGACGTCTATTTGAGGTATTCAACCTTCAACTATTGCTGAGGGAGAATTTGGAGTTCATCTGTGTAAAACGACTGGTTTAAGTTCACAATTTGATGGAAGGATCCGCATCTGTATTCTTTTAACCTTTTTTTTTTTTTATCGTAACCACTAGCCCCGTAAACTCGTCTCTTACTTGGCTTTGGATTTACTGATGTAACCTAGCACGTCTGTGAGGCAACATTTGAATTATTTATATGTCAGAATGAAGAAAATACATTAAAAAAAAGGGTTCATAACTACGGTTGGCTACCGATTACTTTTTAAGATAAACAAGAAGGAGCTGTAGCGAGAATTCTGAGCCGCTCTAGTAGAAGAACTCACATTTCTCCGATCGTTAAAACTCTTCACTGGCTTCCAGTTTCTTTCAGGATCAACTTTCAAATTCTGGTTCTTACTTTCAGATCTATTCATGGTCAGGCTTCTTCTTCCATCAGTGATCTGATCCAGACTTACACCCCAGCTTGGGCTCTGAGGTCTGTGGATCAGAATCTGATGATGGTTCCTGAACACGGTTCAGGACCAGAGGAGAGAAATCCTTCCAGACTGTTGCTCCTAAGCTTTGGAAAGATCTTCCTCTCCCTCTGTGTTGATCTACTGACTCCTTCAAGAAACATCTTAAGAAATTCTTAATTGTGCTTTTCTCTAATTTTCTTTGTAATTGTTTGTCTTATGTGTCTTTATCTTTCAAAGTATATATTTTAACTGTGCATTGTTTTTGATTGTTAAAGCGTTTTGTGACCCTGGTCTAGAAAAACGCTTTACAAAAAACCTTTACTTACTTTCTTACTATTATAGTCATCAGTACAGTGTCCTGAATACTGTATATTACTGACTCCTTCAAGAAACATCTTAAGACGTTTTTATTTGTTCAGGCTTTTCCTTGATTTTCTGGAACTCCTGTTGTGTTATCAGTTTTATCTTGACCTTTAAAGTATATACTTTATTGAATATTGTTTTGATTGTTTAAGCGCTTTGTGACTCTGGTCTGGAAAAGCGCTATATAAATAAAAATTACTTACTTACTATTATATTAGTTTTGTCGTAAATGTCAATTTTTTATACGTTTAATTATTCTGCCGTTTAATTGTCCGTATCATTAAATACCTTCTTATTTGGTTCCTCTCACACACTTAATTTTTGCGTTAAATTAGATTTTTGTCATTTCTTTCCAGTGGACCGGAGCCATGACTTAAATTTAATTTGTTGAAATGTAAATTAATGCTTAGTTGAAGGTTGATTGTTATAAATAATCATTTTTTTCTGAAAATTGCTTCTAAAATTCATACACATCTTTTATAAAAACCTTCTCATTTCTAAGTCTAATCACGCGCCTGAGAGTCTAAAGGAAAAAAACACTCCACATCCAAATCACTTCACCAAAAGAAGATAAAAGCAGCTGCGATTCTTACATCCATCCATGCATTTTACATACGCTTCCTCCAGCTATTACCTATAAATAAACTGTTCTCGGAGCCAATGTGAAAGATTTAACCAGCGTCGCAGCTTTTAGTCGGACAACAAGCGTCCGTCGTACAAGTGTGCTGCTTTAAATTTTCATGAAGCTCGACCGTCTTGGAAGAAATGTTCTTCATGAAGATGATTAACGGTCTAAATAAATGATAAAGGATCAGCTGCAAGATGCCAAACTTATGAAAAAGGTCTAAGAAATGGTAACATTATGCAGGCGTTACTAGGGGGTTGGTTTGGTCAGATTATTTTTTATCAGACTCCCTGTTACCTAACTACCCTGAGAACCTCTCGGTGTGTTTGCCAGGGGGTGCGGGGGATTCTGGGAAACCTCATTGAATGTAACTCACACTGGAATACACTGAATTCCTTTAGAGAAGTTTTATGTTTACCAGTGAACTGTTGCAATGTCCTGTTTTCTCCAGCGCAAAAAAGGTAAAATAAAGCCCGGTGGTTCGGTGGGCTGAACATAATCGACCGCTCCCAGAGGGTCCGGGGTTTATACACAGGCAATTATGAGTGGTATACTTTCTTGCCGTCAACACGGAGGTAGAAGCCAACAGAGAAATAGCGACCGCCCGAAGCAGTTACCGCTTTCTCCAGAAAAGCATACTCGCTGTGGTCCTGATGGTTGAGGAAAAGGTCACCCGGCATCAATCAGTACATATGCTAAGGCGACTCTACAAACCCTGGGCTGCTTGAAAAAAAACCTGCCTTTTCTTTTATATTTACCAGTCAAACACGGCATCGATCCCTTCATGCCCCGGGAAGGACAATTCCCCCAAAATGTCAAAACAATTCCGTTAATCCAGGGGCCCCTCAAACTGAAGGGACTCACGCCGAACCCCCGGTCTGCCATATTTGGTGCAGTGTTCGTAATGGTGTGAAAACCATGAAGTGTTGGCGACGGCGTGTTGTAATTAGCTCCGGAAAAAAAAGGAAGGAAGTTCAGGTCTGACGGGTTTACCCTCAGACTCTCCGGCGAGGAGTGCTAAATCAGCTCCGCGGGGACCACCCGGATACGCCGGGGAGGGAGCGAGGGGGGGGGTCCTTCTGAAGATGGATTTTGTAGGTGAACGTGTTGTGTTGTTACTGGCCGTATGTGCGCCGGTGTTGTTATGATAACGGTAATTGTGAGCCGCCGGTGTGAGCGTGGATCGAAAAGAGCCGCTCGATGATATTCATGAGTCGCCGGCTGATTAGCTGGTGGATGTTAAAACACCCCCCCTGGAGGGGTTTGCAAGGAGGAACCATGGTTAGCGCTCGTGTGTCAATCACATTCTGCAGAGACTTGGTGCTACTAGTTATTTTTTGGCTACCAATTGTACCTAGAGAGCAATTCCAATTACTAGCGTCAATCATTTTAATCAGTTTAATACCAAAATATTTTACTTGCAAGGAGAGAGAAGTACAGAGTTTACATGCCCGTCTGAATCCTTATTTGCAGTACAGGGCTATTAGGATGCGGTCGTAATTAACGGCTTTGGAAATCGCAATGAAGATATTTTACTCCAAAGGTTTACACCAGCTACAAACTTGAGGGATGAGTTGTTATTCTCAAGGTCGGATGTGGCATTTACTCTTTCAGAGTAGACCTGGAACGATGACATCTCAACTCCTCGCATTCCTTCTTTGCGGAAATAGAAAAACAAGTTATTCAAATGCATGATAAACGTGTCAAATTCAAGGTAACGGTTGCAAATCTGGGCCAAATAATATAGTGAATAATCAAGTTTAAGGTGTTTTTCTTTAAACTTTTGATCACTTGTTTTTGAGTAAACTGAGAGAATCCAAACATTTATTTACTCTCAAAAAAAAAAAAAGATGGTTTCAAAAACAAAATGTCTGGGCAAATGACCAATAAGAGGCACAACAAGAGAAAATTTGAATAAAAAAACCCCGAAAAGGTCACATGTTTGCCTGACATTTCAGCACCTGCTGACTAAGACCAATTAATTTGAGCATGTTGGGCTCATGAGCGGAGTAGGCGCCGAAATGTCAGGCAAGCATGTGACCGGCAGCGTCTCCGTAATTGGTCCTAACCAGAGTCAAACAAGCGCCAGGTCGGCAAAACATCTTTTATCCGATTCGAACCTTGCCAAGTCAATTCAATCCTCTTTTTTTTTTGAGCGTGTAAGTTAATCCAAAATTAGCTACGCAAATTCTTATTGGGAATAGTAAGTAAGTAAGTAATTTTTATTTGTATAGTGCTTTTCTAGACCAGGGTCACAAAGCGCTTAAACAATCAAAACAATATTCAATAAAGTATATATTTTAAAGATCAAGATAATACTGATAACACAACAGGAGTTCCAGAAAATCAAGGAAAAGCCTGAACAAATAAAAACGTCTTAAGATGTTTCTTAAAGGAGTCAGAAGATTCCATCAAGTGCAAAGAGAGAGTAAAATCGTTCCAAAGCTTAGGAGCAACAGCCTGAAAAGATTTCTCTCCTCTGGTCCTGAACCGTGTTCAGGAACCATCAGTAGATTCTGATCCACAGACCTCAGAGCCCGAGCTGGGGTGTAAGGCTGGATCAGATCAGTGATGTAAGGAGGAGCCTGACCATGAATAGATCTGAAAGTAAGAACCAGAATTTTAAAGTTGATCCTAAAAGAAACTGGAAGCCAGTGAAGAGTTTTAAGGATCGGAGAAATGTGAGTTCTTCTACTAGAGCGGGTCAGAATTCTGAATCAACTGCAGGCGAGACAGATCCTTCTTGTTAAGACATGAAAACAAACTGTTACAATAGTCCAGACGAGAAGAAACAAACGCATGGATTACAAGCTCCAGATCATGTTCCGACAACATTTTCCTAAGTTTAGAGATTTTTCTCAGTTGAAGGAAACAGTTTCTGGTCAGTTTTCTGCAGTGTCGAACAAGAGACATAGTGGGTTATCCCTTCGCACCTGGCAGGGATTCAGTCGCACCTGTGCGAGGATGTTTACCAAAAAAAAAAAAAAGAAGCGCCGAGTCATTCCCATGATATCAAGCGGCGGTAATGAGGGGGAGCAGCATGTTTGGTCTAAACTCAAAAGACACCGGCTTCCTCGGTTTAGCTTCATTTCACGCCTGCCGGTCGTGAGTACACGCATGGAAACGAGGGCTGGCGAGGGTCTCCCGGTATCTTCTGCATCTCCAAACAAAAACACGAGAGCGAGCGCCACGATATTAAAACGTATCCATCCATAATTAAAGATTTCATTTCCATATCCGCCTGCTCTCACCTCCTCTCTCTCTCTCTTTTACCCTCATCCTGTCTTTTCCTCTCGCCAGAGATGCAGGTGATAATTAGCTGCCGAGGATCTGTGCGAGTGCAGGTGTGAATGTGCGACGGAAAAAAAAGGGAGTCTACCGTATGAAAGTGCGCTCGTGATTGACTCCTTTTTTTAAGGCTGAAGTTCATGGAGAAAGTTCGCAGAAGGGTTGAAATACTTTCCTTTACTTCCACCCTTCTTTTGAAAACTTCCCTAAGAGAGGTTCCCTCGTCAGACGAGAGCCTTGATCTCTTGGGTTAACACTTGTGCTGTGTCTCAAATCGCATACTTCTCTTAGTATACTAGAAGTTAGTATGCATCAGTTTAGTGTACGTACTAACTAGTATCCAAATTCTCCACAGATAGTATGTCTCAAATCAAACTCTGCTGCTACACACTAACAGGAAATCACATGACAGCTTCTTCTTCTACTACTATTTAACGATGTTTCAACCAGCTGTTTGAACGCTATCGCCACCTGCTGGCAGCACTTTTGCAAGTTTGGAAAAAGAAATAAAGAAAAAATATGAGAATCTAAATATTCACGAGATATTTAAGCTGGTATCAGCAGCGAAGACGTGTTTATCCTTCTACTGCTGCTGAATATACACCTGTAAGTATATGAATATATATGTATTTATATATGACATAACTTCCGTTTAAAACGTCACTAAGATGGCGGCTGTTTAGTGTGGTTAGTGTCCATCCAACCTTACTCAGTTTTGTGGGCGTGTTAGTACGCCAATTTAGTGTGCATGCCGCACTAAATTTTGCATACTAAGAATTGAGACGCACTAACGCACTAAAAATACTAACTTTTAGTACGCTAGTATGCGATTTGAGACACAGCATTGTTCTTCAACGAAAATTCAGTATCATCGCCATCTATCGATCTGGCCCCCCCTTAGTCATTCCCTCACTTGCGAACAAGATCCAATGATACCGGAACTATTGTCAATCTGGACTCCGGACTTTCCACTCTTTCAGAAAAGTATTTTTTATTATTGCGGTCTCAACTCAAGGGATACCACAAACACATTTGTGAATCTTTGACCCTAAGATAACGCAACTCGACTCAAATTTATATCCCCAAATAACTGCCGTTCTTAACCTTCAAAATAGAATTTAAAAATAGTTTCACTTTATCATTTAATTAATAGAAAGTGGATGTAGTAAACTCGCTTGCACAACATGCAGTGCAAGAACGTTTACAAAATGTAATCATATTTTAAAAAATTGCCCAAATTTTCGAACAATATCCTTAAAATCCGTTTTTGAGATATTTTCAAGCAGAAACGTCCTGTATTAACGCTTGTGTTATCTTAGGGTCAATATGACCCGGAGGCCGCAAAACAAAGGTTTTTGAGGTATCCCTTGTGTTGCTTCTGGGTCAAGGGGAACTTATGCCTCCGGGTCACCTAGAGGCCGGCTTTGGAAAGACTCAAATTCACGTACACTGAAAAAAATAAAAGGTTAGAAGAAGCTTTAATCAAGTTTTTAATGGTAGGTTTTAATTCAATTAAACCACACATTTTATATTTCAGACAACCAGCCAAAAAGATTTTACTTTTACAGCATTCAAAAAAAAGAATGGAAAGAAAAAGAAGAGTTGGGTATTAAACACAAATTTTAATAGCAGCACATACTTGATGGAGGGTATAATTCTACATAACTAGACAGTTCCCAGCTGGGAAATGGTGAAGTGGGCTGTGCGCTTTGCCCCGTGATGAAAAAACTATCAAAGCTATAAAAGTGTCAAATCCCACATTAATATTTTGGACTTTTATCTACATTTTAGAGTTTGAATGGTGTTTCTACGTGAAAGTATGCCAGAGCAGGAGATGTTTGAAAAGATTTAACCTCATCCCATTCATTCCTTATGGGGAATTTATCAGTATTTAACAGTCGCATGTATAGAGTGGCCCCTGACAACAGTCACATATATAAAGTGGCCCCCAACAACAGTCACAGCTATCATGTGGGCCCTGACAACAGTCACATCTATTAAGTGGCTCCTGACAGTAGTCACAAGTATTATTTGGCCCCTGACAACAATCACATGTGTAAAGTGGCCCCTGACAACAGTCACATGTATAAAGTGGCCCCTGACAACAGTCACATGTATAAAGTGGCCCATGACAACAGTCGCATGTATAAAGTGGCCCCTGACAACAGTCACATGTATAAAGTGGCCCCTGACAACAGTCACATGTATAAATTAGCGCCTGACAACAGTCACATGTATCACGTGGCCCATGACAACAGTCACATGTATCACGTGGCCCCTGACAACAGTCACATGTATCACGTGGCCCCTGATAACAGTCACATGTATAGAGTGGCCCCTGACAACAGCCACATGTATCATGTGGCCCCTGACAACAGTCGCATGTATAAATTAGCGCCTGACAACAGTCACATGTATCACGTGGCCCCTGACAACAGTCACATGTATAAAGTGGCCCCTGACAACAGTCACATGTATAAAGTGGCCCCTGACAACAGTCACATGTATAAAGTGGCCCATGACAACAGTCACATGTATCACGTGGCCCCTGACAACAGTCACATGTATCACGTGGCCCCTGATAACAGTCACATGTATCACGTGGCCCCTGATAAGTCACATGTATCACGTGGCCCCTGACAACAGTCACATGTATCATGTGGCCCCTGACAACAGTCACATGTGTAAAGTGGCCCCTGACAACAGTCGCATGTATAAAGTGGCCCCTGACAACAGTCGCATGTATAAAGTGGCTCCTGACAACAGTCACATGTATCATGTGGCCCCTGACAACAAACACGCGTATAAAGTGGCCCCTGACAACAGTCAGATGTATAAAGTGGCCCCTGACAACAGTCAGATGTATAAAGTGGCCCCTGACAACAGTCACATGTATAAAGTGGCCTTTGACAACAGTCACATGTATAATGTGGCCCCTGAAGACAGTCACGTGTATAAAGTTGCCCCTGATAACAGCCACATGTATAAAGTGGCCCTGACAACAGTCACGTGTCTAAAGTGGCCCTGACAACATTCACGTGTATAAAGTGGCTCCTGACAACAGTCACGTGTCTAAAGTGGCCCTGACAACAGTCACGTGTATAAAGTGGCCCCTGACAACAGTCACATGTATAATGTAAGTCGACCTATGGGTTTAAGGTTTGCAATAAAGTGCTTGCATGGATCCAATCTTAAAATGTTTCCGGTGTTTTATAGATTCATTTAAAAGCCACTTAGCAGAGGCGGCGTCCGTTCGGGCCCTTCGAGACTGGAGGCGAGGGGCCTCTTCTGGGAGGCGGCGGTTGCAATATTGGGGATGGATCCGCACACTAAAGTGTACGAGCAGCTGTTGAGGCGACTGACAGCTGAAGCCTGCAGAGAATGAACCGGTTTAATTAGTCCATTTTACTTCCTTCTCCCTACAGTATAATTCCAGGCAGTCAAAGCAATCGTCTCGATTAGCTTGTTGTGTTTGAATTTAAAGCGTCTTGACTTCCCCCCCGTGTGGAGTCCGCATTGATTTGGGTCACAATGGTTTTACAGTGTAGGAAGTTTGTTGTTGAGTAGTTTCCTTTCGGGTCGACTGCTTCGTTACTTCGTGATACGTGAACAGATGTGATCCTCTGGGGACCAACAAAGTCGTTTTAAAACGCTGTTGGTTAACTTTGTTGTGTTTATTTTTGAGAGCTACAAGATATTTTCGGGCATAAATGCGGCAAAAAGAAGAACTTAAAGTCCTTCATTGAAATAGCCAAAAGCTTTTAAAGAACCTTCTTTATTTCTCTTAATGAGTACACAAGAGAAGACCAGTACCTTATTAAATGCGCACTTCAACCAACCAGGCGTGACCTTAAATGCGTACCTCAACCAACCAGGCGTGACCTTAAATGCGTACCTCAACCAACCAGGCGTGACCTTAAATGCGTACCTCAACCAACCAGGCGTGACCTTAAATGCGTACCTCAACCAACCAGGCGTGACCTTAAATGCGTACCTCAACCAACCAGGCGCGACCTTAAATGCGCACTTCGAGCAACCAGGTGCAACCTCAAATGCGCTCTTCGACCAACCAGGTGCGACCTTAGATGCGCACTTCGACCAACCAGGCACGACCTTAAATGCGCACTTCGACCAACCAGGTGCGACCTTAAACGCGTACCTCAACCAACCAGGCGTGACCTTAAATGCGTACCTCAACCAACCAGGCGTGACCTTAAATGCGTACCTCAACCAACCAGGCGCAACCTTAAATGCGTACCTCAACCAACCAAGTGCGAACTTAAATGCGTACCTCAACCAACCAGGCGTGACCTTAAATGCGTACCTCAACCAACCAGGCGTGACCTTAAATGCGTACCACAACCAACCAGGCGTGACCTTAAATGCGTACCTCAACCAACCAGGCGCAACCTTAAATGCGTACCTCAACCAACCAAGTGCGAACCTAAATGCGTACCTCAACCAACCAGGCGTGACCTTAAATGCGTACCTCAACCAACCAGGCGTGACCTTAAATGCGTACCTCAACCAACCAGGCGCAACCTTAAATGCGTACCTCAACCAACCAAGTGCGAACTTAAATGTGCACTTTAACCAACCAGGCGCGACCTTAAATGCGTACCTTAACCAACCAGGCGCGACCTTAAATGCGTACTTCAACCAACTAGGTGTGACCTTAAATGCGCACTTCGACCAACCAGGCACGACCTTAACTGTGCACTTCGGCCAACCAGGCACGACCTTAACTGTTCACTTAGACCAACCAGGCGCTACCTTAAATGCGTACTTGAACCAACTAGGTGCGACCTTAAATGCGCACTTCGACCAACCAGGCACGACCTTAACTGTGCACTTCGGCCAACCAGGCGCAACCTTAAATGCACACTTCGACCAACCAGGCACGACCTTAACTGTGCACTTCGGCCAACCAGGCGCTACCTTAAATGCACACTTCAACCCACCAGGTGCGACACAAACCACTTTAAATGAATCGGTTGCTTCTGTCACTCCTAAAAAAAATCAAAACACTAACCGCCATTATGCATTATATCGCAAAATGCACTAATTCAGCCAATTAAGTATGTAACGACGGCTTTTTGTTACTTTGAAAGGATTTTGACCGAATTTGTTTTTTTTTTCAAGAGTTATCGCATTTTTAGCTAAAAGAAAAAAAATGTTGCAATAATAGCGATATCGCAATCCTAGACAACAATATTGAATATCGCACCAATTTCCAATATCATGCAGTCCTAGTTAAAACTAAAACATTGTTCCAAAGCGTTTATCTTGTCCGTTGACTGAGCTAAGACCTGCAACTGTTGCAGTACATCAGAGAACTTTTAGTCCAAAAACTCATAACATTGATAAGTACATGAGGAAAAACACAATTAAAAAAACAAGGGGTGTAACGGGTCCATACGAAAGCTACGTTCCGGCGTCTGCCATACTCCAGAAATGGAATCACTCAAAGAAAATCGTGGACACAAAACGATTATGATCTAAACTAAAACAGCCACATATACAAAAGTATTTCTTCATCTTTCTTTTTGTTCACATGCCCACAACTGTTGCATGTACTTTTAGAACATAATGTTACGCGTTTCCGATCATTAACTAATCTGGGGAAATTCTGTGAGTTTGCAAAGGTTGTTTTTTACTTTCACATTTCAATTTTCTGACCTAAAAATATACATATTAATGGAAGGAGAAAAAGATCTGACTTCAGATACCAAAAACCCCCAAAATTAGCAACAACGAAGCCAGTATTAGTTATATTTGTTAATTTTAAGTACCTAGAGTAGATGTTTATTGCTCTGCTGTAAGATACAACACCGTTTAAAACACCAAACATATGGTACGTCACTCAACCATGAGTCAATCTTGATTTTCCCCGTTATCTTCCGACACCGACGTATCATTTCCACATGTTACTCGGCGCTCCAGCTCCCGTAATCGTCCCATAATGACTCGTGGAAGTTCGTCCAAGGCCGCCGTCGATCGAATTAAGCCGCAGTTTCCTACTGATGAGATGAGGGAGATCCCGGGCATCGACACAACATGCGCCTCTTTTTTGGACGAGCGACGAACGTGACGCAGCTGTTTAGGGAGCGTCTGTTCGTGGAGGAGCCCGAGGATACGAGGCCCTTCATTGCTCACACTGTGTCTGGAAAACAAACTGATTTAATAACGTCGTTTGCTTAAAAAAGGAAAAAAAAAACGTCTGCCTCTGAGCCGTTTCTATGCTTCACTGACGGGTTCAAACAAGCTTGAAAAGTACAAAGATGAGGATGAAGATTAAAAAAAACGTGGGAGGATGAAGATGTATTTAAAGGCAAAAGAAACTCATCAACAAATTGTGTCTCTTTTTTTTGTGTTTTCATAAAAAATCAGCTGTAGAAAAAGTTACAAAATATCATAAGAATGTTATTTTAAAGGCAGAAAAACTGTTTTTTTTTTTTTCGACGACTGGGAGTTTGGGGTTTTAAAAGTGTCGTCTGGGTCATTTTGTGTTTTTTCAAATATAATTTGTGTTAATCACGGTAGCTCGCTCGCACATGTCGAAACTTTGTCTATTTTTTCTGTTTTTAAAAGAATCAACCTTAAAGTTTTACCAAAGAATGTTGTGAACTGTATTTTTTAGAATTATTTTTCTAATAAAAAAAGTAATATTAAAGGCAGAAAAACCCATTTTTGTTAAGACTACTGGGAGTTTTTGGACTGTAAAAGTGTCGTCTGGATTATTTTGTGTTTTTTCCAAATTTGGAATTTGTAAAACACGATGGCTCGCTCACACACGTGCACAACTCAACAACAAAATGTGTCTTTTTTTTGTGTTTTCAAAGAATAAACTGTAAAATTTAACAAATTTAATTTGTTAAATGTATTCTTTATAATTATTTGTCTTAAAAATGTTATTTTAAAGGCAGAAAAACTAATTTTTGTTATGACTACTGGAAGTTTTTGGGTTTTAAAAGTGTCTTCCGGATCAATTTGTGTTTTTCAACATATGGATTGTGTTAATCACGGGGGCTCGCTCGCACATGTGCACAACTTTTCAACAAATTGTGGGTTTTTTTGTGTTTTCAAAAGAATAAACTGTAAAATTTAACAAAATAACGTTGTTAAATGTATTTTTTATAATTATTTATATTGAAAAAGTTATTTTTAAGATAGACAAAATCATTTTTGGTCTGATTACTGGGAGATTTTGGATTTTAAAAGTGTCGTCTGGATCATTTCGTGTTTTTTCACAAATGGATTGTTTTAATAAAAGTTGCTCGCTCGCACATGTCGAAACTTAACAGCAAAATTTTGTCTATTTTTTCTGTTTTTAAAAGAATCAGCTGTAAAATTTTATACAACAATTTTGTTAAATGTATTATTTAGAATATTTTTTCTCATTCAATAAGTTATTTTAAAGGGAGAAAAACTCATTTTTGTTTTTTCACTTGTGTATTGTGTTGATCAAGTTGGCTCGTTTGCACATGTCGAAACTTAACTGTATTTTTTTGTTTTTGTTTTTTCGAATAAAAAATTCATTTTAAAGCCAGAAAACTAATTTTAAAAATTTGTAAAATGTATTTATATCATTATTTATCCTGAAAAAGTTATTTTAAAGACAGAAAAAATGAATTTTGGTCCGATTACTGCCAGCTTTGGATTTTAAAAGTGTCGTCTGGTTCATCTTGTGTTTTTTCACAAATGGATTGTGTTAATCCAACACAACTCAACAACAAAATGTGTCTCTTTTTTTGTGTTTCCAAAACTGTAAACTTTTACAAAAGAACATTGTAAAATGTATTTTTATAATTATTTATCTTGAAAAAGTTATTTTAAAGACGGACAAAATAATTTTTGGTCTGATTACTTCGAGTTTTTGGTTTTTAAATAGTTGTTTGTTGTTTTACATTTGGATTGTGTTAATAACAGTGGCTCGCTCACACATGTCGAAACTTAACAGAAAAATTTGTCTATTTTTTCTGTTTTTAAAAGAATCAACTCTACATTTTTACAAAATAATGTTGTTAAATGTAATTTTAGAATTATATTTTTAAAAAAAAAAGTTATTTTAAAGGCAGAAAAACTATTTTTTGTTAAAACTACTGGGAGATTTTGGATTTTAAAAGTGTCGTCTGGATTTTTTTGTGTTTTTTCAAAGATGGATTGTGTTCATCACGGTGGCTCACTCGTACATGTCGAAACTTAACAACAAAATTGGGCTATTTTTCCTGTTTTTAAAAGAATCAGCTGTAAAATGTTATAAAATAATTTTGTTAAATGTATTTTTTAGAATTATTTTTCTCATTCAATAAGTTATTTTAAAGGGAGAAAAACTCATTTTTGTTTTTTCACTTGTGTATTGTGTTGATCAAGTTGGCTCGTTTGCACATGTCGAAACTTAACTGTATTTTTTTGTTTTTGTTTTTTCGAATAAAATATTCATTTTAAAGCCTGAAAACTAATTTTAAAAATTTGTAAAATGTATTTATATAATTATTTATCCTGTAAAAGTTATTTTAAAGACAGAAAAAATGAATTTTGGTCCGATTACTGACAGTTTTGGATTTTAAAAGTGTCGTCTGGTTCATTTTGTGTTGTTTCACAAATGGATTGTGTTAATCCAACACAACTCAACAACAAAATGTGTCTCTTTTTTTGTGTTTCCAAAACTGTAAACTTTTACAAAAGAACATTGTAAAATGTATTTTTATAATTATTTATCTTGAAAAAGTTATTTTAAAGACGGACAAAATAATTTTTGGTCTGATTACTTCGAGTTTTTGGTTTTTAAATTGTCGTTTGTTGTTTTACATTTGGATTGTGTTAATAAAAGTGGCTCGCTCGCACATGTCGAAACTTAACAGCAAAATTTGTCTATTTTTTCTGTTTTTTAAAAGAATCAACTCTACAATTTTACAAAATAATGTTGTTAAATGTAATTTTAGAATTATTTTTTTAAAAAAAAAGTTATTTTAAAGGCAGAAAAACTATTTTTTGTTAAAACTACTGGGAGATTTTGGATTTTAAAATTGTCGTTTAGATTATTTTTTGTTTTGTCAAAGATGGATTGTGTTCATCAGGGTGGCTCACTCGTACATGTCGAAACTTAACAACAAAATTGGTCTATTATTCCTGTTTTTAAAATAATCAGCTGTAAAATGTTATAAAAGAATTTTGTTAAATGTATTTTTTAGAATATTTTTTCTCATTCAATAAGTTATTTTAAAGGGAGAAAAACTCATTTTTGTTTTTTCACTTGTGTATTGTGTTGATCAAGTTGGCTCGTTTGCACATGTCGAAACTTAACTGTATTTTTTTGTTTTTGTTTTTTCGAAAAAAAATTCATTTTAAAGCCAGAAAACTAATTTTAAAAATTTGTAAAATGTATTTATATCATTATTTATCCTGAAAAAGTTATTTTAAAGACAGAAAAAATGAATTTTGGTCCGATTACTGCCAGCTTTGGATTTTAAAAGTGTCGTCTGGTTCATTTTGTGTTGTTTCACAAATGGATTGTGTTAATCCAACACAACTCAACAACAAAATGTGTCTCTTTTTTTGTGTTTCCAAAACTGTAAACTTTTACAAAAGAACATTGTTAAATGTATTTTTATAATTATTTATCTTGAAAAAGTTATTTTAAAGACGGACAAAATAATTTTTGGTCTGATTACTTCGAGTTTTTGGTTTTTAAATTGTCGTTTGTTATTTTACATTTGGATTGTGTTAATAACAGTGGCTCGCTCACACATGTCAAAATTTGTCTATTTTTTCTGTTTTTTAAAATAATCAACTCTACAATTTTACAAAATAATGTTGTTAAATGTAATTTTAGAATTATTTTTCAAAAAAAAAAGTTATTTTAAAGGCGGAAAAACTATTTTTTGTTAAAACTACTGGGAGATTTTGTATTTTAAAAGTGTCGTCTGGATTATTTTGTCTTTTTTCACTTGTGTATTGTGTTGATCAAGTTGGCTCGTTTGCACATGTCGAAACCTAACTATTTCTTTTAATTATTTTTCGAATAAAAAATTCATTTTAAAGGCAGAAAACTCTTTTTTTTTCCGATTACTGGGAGATTTTGGATTTTAAAAGTGTCGTCTGGATTATCTTGTGTTTTTTCACATATGGATTGCGTTAATCACGGTGGCTCGCTCGCACACGTGCACAACTCAATGACAAAATGTCTATTTTTTGTGTTTTCGTGATGATTTTAGCCGCTGAAAACTCTTCTAAGCGTCTTCTTTCTCTCTCTGCTCCTTGTTTAGAATCCCAGTGCACGCTGTGTGGTGAACCAGAAGGTGAGCTCGACTCTTCCTCATCTTCTCGCTTGTTGCTCTGGGATTTGTTGTCTTCGTCTCCTCAAAATAATTCTCTAGTTGATGCATAAACTTAATTATTTACACATAAAAATTGGTTTAAAACATTTATTTTTGAGTTGGGAAGTCAGTATTTTCAACCGGTTTCTATTTGGCTCCCCAAGGCAATTGTGTGGCCCCTAAAGTGCTTTTTAGTACATGAAGTTAGATCTTAAATAAATTAAATTATATTAACAAAACATTATTTAACCACATTTATTTTGAGACGCACCGACGTTGATGTGGATTTAAGGAGAGTTTCTTACCAGCAAATGGTTTTAAAAAAATGTTTACGAGTGATCAGGAAATTTCCAAAAACTTAGAAAGTGTGTTTGACTGTGAATCATAGAGATAATAAACTTTTATTTGATTTTTTTTTTAATAAACTGTCTATATTTAGTGTAAACAAAAACAGGTACTTACAAAAATTGGAAAAATCAACTGTACATTTTTATAAAAAGAATGTTTTTTTTATTTAAAAAATCCTATAAAATTCATAAAGTTTCATTAGAATTTCATTCAATTACAGCAAGATTTTTAATTTTAAAAGTTCTATCTTGATCATTTTAAGTATTTTCTTTTTGTATAATCTAGAATATAACTGAGAAGGGAAAGGTATTCTAAGGAATATAAGTTAATACAAAAAACAAAAATCAACTGTAAAATTTTACAAAATAATCTTTATTTGATTTAATTATAAAAAAATAATATAAAAAGTTAGAAAGTTTCATTACAATTTAATTCAATAACAGAAAGATTTTTAATTGAAAAGTTCCTTCTTGATCATTTTAAGTTATTTCTTTTTGTAATAATCTAGAATATAACTAAAAAGGAAAGGTATTCTAAGGAAAATAAGTTAATGCAAAAAACAAAAATCAACTGTAAAATTATACAAAATAATCTTTACTTGATTTAATTATAAAAAATAATATAAAAAGTTAGAAAGTTTCATTACAATTTAATTCAATTTAAGAAAAAATAATAATTTTAAGAGTTCCTTGTAGATAATTTGAAGTGTTTTATTTATTTATTTTTAATCAGAATATACCTAGAAAGGGAAAAGTATCCTCAGGAAAATAATTTAATCCAAAAAAAAGGCTAAATAGTACATGAAATTCATCGATACGTACTTTAATTTTATAAAATTACTTATAATTAAACACAATATACATGGACGTAGAGTATATTTGCAGATCAATTACAAAATGGCAATAAATAAAAACACTTTCAAACAAATATTTTTGGAAATATGGCAAACAAATTTGCGTTTAAAAGAGGAAATTCATGCTTTCTTTAATGCACTTATTAATCTAAAATATGTTTGTTTCATTTAGTGTTTTGCAAATAGAATATATTTCACTTTTAACCAATCATTAGATAAGATGATACATAGCATAGCGTGCTAGCGTAGCATGCTAGCAAACAGATATTTAAATAACAAATGTACATTACAGGTGCATGTTAATGTAACGTTGTTAAAAATCTACCAATTTTTAGTTCAATTTGTATTGGATTATATGATTTAGAAATATCCATAACGTACTTACTTACTATTCATTTTTTGGAAGAAATGTTCAACTGTTTTATTAGCATTAGCACACCTATGCTAGTATGCTAATCAATATATATTTGTGTTTATTTTATCTAATTTCTTCCATCAAAAAAGGGCACGATTTAACAAACTCTTGTATAGTGTTCTATAGGTATTAGCACACAAATGCTTACCCTGCAAACTTTAGTCTGTCTTAAAACTACACCAAAAATCAAAAAAAACAAAAAACAAATTATATCCAAGTATGAATCAGAAGAGTTAGAATGTAGAATGGAGACAGCCTTTAGGCTAGTATGCTAATGCTAATTCAGAAATGAACCAATTTTAAATACTCTCAGTCTGGTTCTGATTTATTATAGAGTTATTTAAATGCAATTTTAAAATACTTGTGTCGTCAATATTTGATGCATTGCCGCTTCGAACAACAGCTAATGCTAACTAGAGGATTGTATCACAATTACAAAATGGCAATAAATAAAAACACTTTCAAACAAATATTTTTGGAAATATGGCAAACAAATTTGCGTTAAAAAGAGGAAATTCATGCTTTCTTTAATGCACTTATTCATCTAAAATATGTTTGTTTCCTTTAGTGTTTTGCAAATAGAATATATTTCACTTTTAACCAATCATTAGATTAGCGTGCTAGCGTAGCATGCTAGCAAACAGATATTTAAATAACAAATGTATATTTACAGGTGCATGTTAATGTAACTTTGTAAATAATAATATGTCGTAAGACATCACTAGCCGAGCCACGGATGCCATTTTTTTTTTGTTTTCCTTCCAGACTTAACCTTGTCCAAGACTTAACCACGAGCACGAGCCCCCAATAAGCATCGTCCCGTGTCCCCGAAATCAATAGCGCTCCCCCTGCTTTGCCTGATTGGATTAAGACGTAATCAAATGGAGCTGCGATAACTGCGAGCCCATGACCTTCGCAGCGAGACGGCCGGAGACGAAGCTCGAGGGAAGGACGGCTTGGACTCGGCTGTTGTGTGTACAGTCGGTGCTGGTGTGTGACGATACCCATGGATTACAGTCGGTGATGAACCGCCACTCCAATCCCAAGACGGGCAGAAAAGTCCGATTTTAGGAAACGACCTTCGGATCGTTTTTTGTCGTAGCCGAAATATTTGGCTGATAAATGAGTGAATAGAGTCTGACCTTTTTCGGGTTGGAGACAAATGTGGTTTTCGTTCGACGAACATGGAGATAAACAAATGTCATGTTTTGGTGAAAACTAGCTTTTATTCTTAGATAAATAGAAATATAGTTATAACAGAAATAAATCATATGAATATGTACATTTTTCCAACAAAAAATATTTTACTGTCAATACATTTAATTAAATTGATTTTTTTTTCTTTGAAAAAAATATATGTTTATGTAGGAAAATACAGTAGACAAAATGAATGAATTATATAAAACAAATAATAAAAAAGGGAAAATATGGAGTTTGTTTCCTAGAATTAAATAAATAAATATCTTTATAATATTAAAAATCCATTAAAAAAACGAAACAATGTAATGACTCACAACATTTGTGTATATTGTGAATGGTATTGTGTAGCAACTGATATTCATATTTAAAATAAGTAAACACTTCAAAAAACTTGATTTATTTTAATGATTAAGCTTTAAAACTTGAAAGAAATAGGGTTCTTCATGAGCCTGAACTCAGCAGACACGCCCCCAGCACTTTTCTTTAAAATACAGATCTTAACATAAAATTGAAATTTCCCAGCTTTTTGATAATCATAATTTTAGACAGTCATGGTTTACAAATGTATAACAAAATGATCAATTAAAGTGGAAATAGGTAAATAAATGTAAAAATGTCAAAATATATATATATATTTTTATTATTCATTTCCTTGAGTTGGTGGTAATTTGCAAAACATTTAACAAAAATAAACCTAAATATCTTTTTGTAAATCGCCATAAATACTGTAAATAATTAAGAACGAAAAATAGAAAATTGTTCTTTATTTGATAAAAAAGTTGGTTAAATTCTAACTAAATCAACCAACACAAAACAAAAGTTTTTTTTAAAGTTTAACCTCACGAGGGCCGAACAAATTCAAGCAAAAGGGCCACATGAGGCCACGTTTACTCATGAAAAGTGTCACTAAAGGTTCATTGTTCTTCACATTTCCTCGCCTCTCTTTCGACCTCCTGATGGCATGAAGGTTTTTTTTTCTTCCCTCATCATTCCGTGGACCTTCAAAGCCTGGAAATTGGGGGAATAAGCGGCGAGGTTGATGGAGGTGAGCGGCGGCAGGTGTATTAGGGAGATGAGATAAACGTTCGGAGTGACTTGAAGGATTTGGAGGAAAAAGTCAAACGGAAAGGTTGGACGAAAACTCAATGAAAAGTTTTTCTTTTTTCCGGGCAGATAACGGAGGGGACGACTGGAGGTCTGAGCGAGGAACTTGTTGAACTCACTTTATAAAGTTCGTTGGGAAGTTTTTCTGCGCTTCTGCTTGAGCATCTCGTGGATGACTTAGCTCTTCATCTCGCTCACAAAAATACATCGGATTCAAATCCAATCAAATCCGACTTTCAGTTAAACCTGTCAGTTTGATAAAAGGTTGTAAGAAGTTTCCTCGTCGGTTGAGTGTCGTGGCTGAACTGACCTGATTCTTCACTTCAAGGGTGTTGGTTGTAAAGGATATACATTCCTTTGTTTACGGCATCATTTTTGTGGTTTTTAATCAAAAAAACTAAACTAAAAATAGGTAAAAATCGAGTCAAATATTTAAAAATATCAGTTTCTATCACCGTTCTACTTTAGATATTTTTAATAAATATAGGAACAATTATATTCCTAAATTAAAATGAAAACTGTCATTATAAGCTTTGAAATTATTCTCTAATGTACTCAGAAAATAATGTGGACATTTGGACAAAGCGTAAGATTCAATATAATTGATATACGTACATTCCTTTGTTTACGGCGGTCATTTTTGTGGTTTTTAATCAAAAAAACTAAACTAAAAATAGGTAAAAATCTAGTAAAATATTTAAAAATATCAGTATCTATCATCGTTTTACTTGAGGTATTTTTAATAAATATAGGAACAATTATATTCCTAAATAAAATACAAACTGTCATCATAAGCTTTGAAATTATTCTCTAATGTACTCAGAAAATAATGTGGACATTTTGACGAAGCGTAAGATTCAATATAATTGATATACATTCCTTTGTTTACGGCATCATTTTTGTGGTTTTTAATCAAAAAAACTAAACTAAAAATAGGTAAAAATCTAGTAAAATATTTAAAAATATCAGTATCTATCATCGTTTTTCTTTAGATATTTTTAATAAATATAGGAACAATTATATTCCTAAATAAAATACAAACTGTCATCATAAGCTTTGAAATGATTCTCTAATGTACTCGGAAAATAATGGGGACATTTGGACAAAGCGTAAGATTCAATATAATTTAATTTAATACAAGAAATGGGAGGAAATTAATCATGAACTTTAGTGAGTCTTTATTGAGTAAAAGGCAATTTTAAATATCAATTTAAATAGATTGATAGAAATTGAGAAAAACAGCAGAAACAGTTTTTCTACATTACAATCTTGTAATCATCTAAAAAATAAATGATAATGTTATGCGAGTGAATATAAAAATATACCAATTTTCAGTTCATGTTTCTAATTTGTATTAGATTAGATGATTTAGAAATAACCATTACGTACTTACTTGCTATTCATTTTTTGGAAGAAATGTTCAACTGTTTTATTAGCATTAGCACACCTAAGCTAGTATGCTAATCAATATATATTTGTGTTTATTTTATCTAATTTCTTCCATCAAAAAAGGGGACGATTTAACAAACTCTTGTATAGTGTTCTATAGGTATTAGCACACAAATGCTTACCCTGCAAACTTTAGTCTGTCTTAAAACTACACCAAAAATCAAAAAAAGAAATAACAAATTATATCCAAGTACGAATCAGAAGAGTGAGAATGTAGAATGGAGACAGCCTTTAGGCTAGTATGCTAATGATAATTCAGAAATGAACCAATTTTAACTAATCTCAGTCTGGTTCTGATTTATTATAGAGTTATTTAAATGCAATTTTAAAATACTTGTGTCGTCAATATTTGATGCATTACCGCTTCGAACAACAGCTAATGCTAACTAGAGGATTGTATCAGGGTTTCACTCAATAACAAGAGAAAGATGTGAGTGTCGCACTCGGCAAAATAAAAGAGTTTTAATGACGATATATGTGATTAATAAAACCGATGACCTCACCTCCGTGCCAGCTTAAATGTCATAAACTTGTCATATCTGACAAAAATCATTTAGATGTTACGGTATTTTGTGGGACAGTCGACACCTGGGATACTTTTATAGCATCGTAAACCTGGAATCTTTGACATTGGCATATGACATACCTACCTAAAATATGATAAAGTTATTCGTTTTTAATATTATAAGATGTTATTGTTTCACATCTTAAAATTGCCAGTTTTTAATGATCTGAACCTATTAACAGAAAGTAATGAATTCTAACAAATGAATAACCAACATAAACAGTACTGATATGACTATGATAATAAAGGATGACAGGGCTCACGCGGTGGATTCGATGCTCTTAATTTGAAAGCAGGAAGTTAAGTTTCTCCTTCTTGGGTGAAAAAACACTTCAAAATTAAGCGATAAATCTCCTAGATTAAGTGCCACTCTTGATTTAAGGAACCTAAACAACGAATGGATTGATGGAAGTACGATGTAGCGCTGTTGTGTTAAAATGTTGTTAAGTTACGTTGAGTTTTGTGGCGTTGAAAGATGGAGCTTAACGCCCTATGTTGCTGCCGATTGGTTGATATTGCTATTGTTTTTGTAATGTGTACATTAAGCAGCAAACCTTATTTTTATTATTCGTTTTTAATGTACAAAACGGGAGTTTTAGCGGTGAGTTTGAAATACACGTGAGTCCTTGAATGCAACTCCTGTTTTTGTGACCAATCAGAGCAGAGTGGGTGTGGTTGCTTGCACGAGATTTATTCTCAGCCAAAATGGCGCATTTTAAGTGGGCGGGGCTTAAGTGTATTATCTAATGTAAATATCTTTATTAAATGAGAGTTTTGAGCAAAAACAAACATACTGATGAGTATAATAGAGGTCCTAGAACAATTGAAGAGACACTTAAATCAGCACATTAGGTGCCCTTTAGGGTATTATACGAAATATAGCTAGCGAGTTAGCGAGCGACGGCTACTTGTGTGTTCAAGTTTTTGAATCTTGTGTTGCAATAATAATGAGCAGCAAGCGGAAAAAAGTCTTGTTAGGGCGACGGTGGTTGAAAAATGACGGCGGGCAAAGCACCCCCCATGCTCAAATATCCACCACATTATGACAAGAGAAGACCCCCCACCCCCCAAATGTGTGCGTCTCCCAGGTGTACAGCTGTCCAGGTTGGGCTGTAATGGCTGCAGGGAGATGCATACAGAGCAGCTTCGCTCGTGGGGAAAAAGTCCTGGGAAAAAGTTTGACATGTCTTCAGGCGAAAACTCTGATAAGCAGCAGGAACGTCAGGGAAATTTTTGACTCGGAACATCTCTGCCTCCCAGTCTGTTTGGAGAATACTGGCTTTGTGTTAATAGTGACCTTCGTCCTTGATTTCCACATGTGGTTCCTGATTATATTCTGCTGGAACTAATGGAGGAACAAAAAATGATACCATTAGGATTCAGGGAGGATCGGTACCACAGGGAAAAAAACGTGTTCTCTGCGGTTTATCACGAGCTCGGGTCGGCTTCTCTTTTCAGATTGAATCGTGGACACCGTGTCTTCCTTTAAAGCCCCTCATTACGACCCGTCCACCCTCTTGTAACACATTTTCCCCTGGAAACGGGTTATTTTAGCAACAAGAGCCAATTACGGGTCCTGACTCCGCCGGTGTCATCATCGTCTCCCATCAGCCGGCGGGTCCCTCACTTCAGCAAAAAAAAAAGAAAAAGGGTTTGAGTGTGTGCGGAGCCCGGAAGAGCGTTAATCATGGCTCGGCGGGAAGAAGCGAAGACGCTGGTGATTAAGGAGCGCCGTGTTTTTCTAAATCCTCCGAGTTTAGAGCGGCGTCAATCAGACGTGGCGGAGTCATCGGATCGGGACCTGGCGGGGGGTTAAAGTGGTTCTGGCTTGAGTCGTAGATTATGGAGTTTTTAGAGGCAAAAAGGTCACATTCATCAGAATTAATGATGGAGTATTAACCAAGCTAGCTACTCAAGCTGAGATTAAGCTAGGTTGAAGTATAGCTAGTATAAGAGGGTGTGGCCTGATACTAGAACTGACATGTGTATTATTACCCTCATCGAACAATTAAAATTCATATGCCGATGCCAACTTAAATTCCGTTACTTTTCTTAGAATGAATTCTTGTTGTTTATACTGATCTTTAAAAACATTTATGTGATACACGGTGTCCAAAAATCTTTAAAAATGTTGGTAGACTACGAAGACCCAACCAGAGGCCTTGTGGCATTGCGCTACGAGGCGTGGTTGAAATACTCCGCAAGGCGGCGTGGTATTACTCCCCCAGGCGCTCGTGTATTACTCCATGAGAATTGATGTATTTGTTTTATTTGTATAATCATATGTTTTAGTTAACAAGGTGCCATTGTATTAATATGAGGCAACGATGTATTACTACGCAAGGCAAAGTAGTAAAAGTCCGCTAGGTGCTGGTGTATTACTCTGTGGACATGGTTGTATTACTTCGTGACGCGCATTTGTTTTACTATGCAAGGCACCATTGTATTACGACGAGGCAACGTTGTATTACTACACGGGGCACAGTAGTAAACCCCGGCTATGCGCTGGTGTATTACTCTGTGTACATGGTTTTATTACTCTACCACGCGCATATACTTTACTAAAGAAGGCACCATTGTATTACTATGAGGCAACGTTGTATTACTACACAAGGTACAGTAGTAAAAGTCTGCTAGGTGTTGGAGTATTACTCTGTGGGCATGATTGTATTACTCCACGACGCGCATATGTTTTACCACGCAAGGTGCCATTGTATGACTATGAGGCAACGTTGTATTACTACACAAGGCACAGTAGTACAACTCGGCTAGGTGCTGATGTATTACTCCGTGGGCATTGTTGTATTACACTCCACAACCCGCATATATTTTACTACACGAGGCGCCATTGTATTACTACAAGGTACTGTTGTATTACTACAGATCGCACCGTGGGAAAACTCGGCTAGGCGCTGGTGTATTTCTCAGTGTACATGATTGTATTACTCTACTTCACGCATATATTTTACTACACAAGGCGCCATTGTATTACTATGAGGCAACGTTGTATTACTACGCAAGACACAGTAGTAAAAGTCCACTAGGTGCTGGTGTATTACTCTGTGAGCATTGTTTTATTACTCCATGACCCGCATATTTTTTACTACACAAGGCGCCATTGTATTACTACACATCGAGCAGTAGTAAAACACTGCGGGCACTACACCTTGTAAGGTAGACCTAGGTCAACACAGGAACCTGACACTACGAAGCTACAACGCGTTAATGCACCTAATCATTCAGCGTACCCTATTAATGAATACCTTTTCGTTCATGCTGCTTTGGTAGTTTCATTTTTGCTAGTAGTCTCTAGCAGTTAAAGAATCAGGGTAAGGTATGAATGGAACAGCATGAAGAAAAGAAAAGAGCTAATTTTAGCTTCTTTGTTGTCATTTTCATGCGTGTTCTGGGTAATCTTGGGGCTCATAATCATTTGAATGTGTCGATCAAAATAATTGGGCGATGCTTTCACAGCGCTGCGACTTATTATCATTTAATTAATTTGTCAGACGTTTGGAAGGATATCATAATAACAATTTTCGTTTTTATTGTTTTCCCTTATGACTTGTTGTCATCAAAACCAGCCAAACCAGCTTAAAAAATAAACGCACAAAAACTTCCACTTGATTCATGCGTTCCAATCCATTCTTCCCTCTTTATTTTTTTTGCTTTTACGAGAAAAGTCACCCCGCTCCGTCATCCCGGGCGCAGATATGGCAGGATGACACGGCGTCCCGTCAGTCTGTTGTGCCGCTTTGTTTACAACTTTGACAAGCCCTGACTGCTCGAGGTCACCGAGGAGCAAAAAACCCACTTTGAGAAAATGGAGTGTTATTTATACCTCGCGGCAGACAGGAAATCTTCCTCGCCGCCGAGTGACTGATCATACATCTGAATACAGTCACCGATTGGGTGCTGCAACTTACTCTCAGCACAACTTCCAGATTGAAAAAGTTGGTGCTATTTTCACATTTTCAAGTATTACATGGCCTCATTATCGGGCATTAACACCCTTTAGTCTTTTTTTAGTCCTCGTAGTGTCGGAGATATTTGGTTGGTCTAGTTGTCTTTGTTGTCCAAGATTATGTCAATTTCAATTTGCTTTTTTTAGAGCTTTTCAATCCATATGGGGGTCGCGGGGTGGAGGGGCTGGAGCTTATCCCACGTTCTTTGGAAGCAGGGCCGGGGACACCCTGAACAGGAAGCCACACAAAGACATACAACCATTCACACACACACTCATACCTACAGACGAATTCCCCGAGTGAATCTCTGTATGTTTTGGGAGAAAACCAGTGCTGGGTCTTAAATCGCATACTTCTGCACTTGTGGTTAGTATGCATCAGGATAGTGTACGTACCATCTAGTACGCAAATTCTCGATAGATAGTATGTCTCAAATCAAACACTGCCACTACGCACTAACCGAAAATGACGCGACAGCTTCTTCTTCTACTACTATTTAACAATGATTTCAACCAGCTGTAGGAACACTATCGCCACCTGCTGGCAGAACGTTTTGTTTGGATCAAGAAATATGAGAAACAAAATATTGGCAAGATATTTACGCCGGTATCAGCACCGAAGACGTGTCATCCTCCTACTGCTGGCTGAAAATGCACCTGAAAATGCACTCCATTTGAGTGGTAGTGACGTAACTTCCGTTTACAACTTCTACGTCACTAAGATGGCGGCCTTTTAGGGTAGCAAGTGTTCATCGATCTATACTCAGTTTTGTGGGCGGTTTAGTACGACCACTTGGTGTGCATGGGGTACTACATTTGAGTGGTAGTGACGCAACTTCCGTTTACAACTTCTACGACACTAAGATGGCGGCCTTTTAGGGTAGAAAGTGTACATCGATCCATACTCAGTTTTGTGGGCGTTTTAGTACGCCGATTTAGTGTGCATGGCGCACTACATTTCGCATACTAATAATTGAGAAGCACTTACGCACTAAAAATATTAAGTTTAAGTACGCAAGTATGCGATTTCAGACACAGCTCAGGAGTACCCGGAGTAAACTCGGGGAGAACATACAAACTCCACACATAACCAGTTGCCTCCCTCCGGACCTGGTAGTGAACCCACAACCTTCTTGCTGTGAGGTCGATCTCGTTTACCACAATAATGAATTTTTGCGAAATTTCCAAAGACAATTAAGTCTGGTGTCATTCCTACAGCGACACCCTTGATCCAAGAAGATTATTGGGGGTGAAATTGAGACTCCAGGATGTTTGTCCGGGCGTTGCCGTCCTCTCAAAATTCATATTCCTCGACAAAGCCCCTGCCACTAATGCGTGTCAAGACCCTCGACCTCCGTGGACAATCTGTTTTGAGATAACAGCCACTGATCTGATGGTCAATAACAGCGGAGCAGACAGGTTAATGGTGTGTACTGTGTCGTCACTTCGCTTGACCCCCATTTCAAAAGGAAAGGGTCCTGATAATGTCTCGTTGGCGGGGGTCAGGCCTGGACCAAAGCGAAGACTAATTGCTTACTCTCTGCGGGTCATTGGGGTTAAGCTTGTGTAAAAGAAAGGGATCAGTGGTTGATGAGGAAAGTAGTTGATATACAATTTTTTCCAGACGAAAAAAAGTACTTTATATATATCTGTTGAATCCTTTTGAAAGACATATTTATGGCCTTTATCCGAACATTGACTCTACTACTTTTGCTGACAATTTTTATGACCAGAATTTCTCTGAGACGTTATTTGGTTAAGTCTAGACTTTTAGACTTTAGACTTTCTTTTATTGTCATTGCACAGAAAACACAGCAGTGAAACTGGCAACAAAATGTCGTTGCTGGGCAACCGTTAAAAAACACATCAGTGTGAATGTATATATAAAAAGTATAAATATAAACAATAATAAGTTAAAAAATAGTGCAATATAGTATAAATAGAATAAATAAATAAATAACATTTTACATTTTGCATATAATAATTAATATATATAAAAGTATAAATATAAATAAGTTAAAAATAATACACTATGTTATAATTACAAGTCCATAAGTCTATGGTTCTCTGTTGAAACAAGGTTTTCCAGTTTTGGGATGAGATTCTGAGATTCTGGGTACCTTGGGGTCTAGCTCACGAGTGAGGGAAGAATTGAGCGTTAGGATCGACAGGCGGGTTGTGGTGACGTCAGCAGTTATGCGAAGATAGAGCTAAGCCATGAGGCAAAGCTCTTTGTATACGAGTTGATCTACGTCCCTACCCTCACCTCTGGTCCCTAACGGTGGGCAGTGACCAAAAAGAACAAGATCAAGCGGCCAAAGTGAGTTTTCTCCAAATGGTGGCTGGACTCTCTCTTAGAGATAGCGTGAGACGCGAAGTTCTCCAGGAGAGGCTCGGAGTAGAATCGTTGATAAGAGTCAGTTGAGGTGGCTTGGTCACCTGACTAGGATGTCTTCCTGGTGATGAGTTCAGGGCATGTCCCATTGGTAGGAGACTACGGGGCAAACCCAGGACATGCTAGAGAGACTATGTCTACCAGATGGTCTGGGAACACCCTGAGGTCCCCCCCCCCCTGAGAAGACCTGGATGATGTAGCTGAAGTGAGGAAAGTCTGGGCCTCCCTGTTGAATCTGCTGCCCCTGCGACCAGAAGAAATATGATCTCATCATCTGATTTCATTAGACTTTTATTTTATGTTACTTTTTAAACTAAAGTATCTTTTTTTATTGGCTAGTTTTTTGCAGGAATTCCCCCCCCCCTCCTATGTGGTTCATCCTCTGACCAAAACACCATTTTAACTCCCACTACTGTCCTAAAAGTCGCCCTTCCACCCTGGCTGCACTCTCTTCTTCACCTCCTTAAATAGCCATTCAGTACCTTACATGTATTTTTTCACCCTTGTTCAACAAAAAAAAGACCGTTCTTCTTCTTCCTTCTTTCATTTATCTTTTTACCCAGTTTAAAAAAAAGTACTTGCACTACTTTATCGTGCCAATACTTCCTAATTATTGTCTATTTTCATGCGGTATCATTGGCGTTCAATCCACCGAGAGTCATCTTCTCAAATTAAATTCTTCTCGTCGTCATTCCTGTTCTGCACCAGCGCCGTAAATCTTAACCAGTTCCCTTCCAGAGCTGAAAACATGAATTCCTTACACTCATAAGTGACTTGTTATAGATTCATCTGATTTAATCTCCTGCACTTGCATCGCAGACATCGGGAACCTGCGTCAATTAAGAAACCGTCACCCTTCACGCAGAAGGGGAAACATAATTGCCAATTAAAGTGCATTAAATTGATCATTGATTGGAACTGATTCGCCGTGTGATTCATTTATTCCTTCTTAATCCATTCATAATAGCATTAATTAATCAGAAGACATCGGAACATTCTTCTACTTCGATATCTACATCTGGAGAAATGTTTTAATCCCACCGACGCGTTAAAACGGCATGACCGTCCATGAAAACATATCTCACCGTAACGCTGAGTCAGCGGAAGCTCGAGGCTGGTTTCTCTGCAACAAGATGGTCCAGCATAGTTTGTTTTTACTCATTTTCTCGCTGATTTAAAAGAAATTACCTTGAAAAAAGCAAGAGTTTGATTGAAGAGTCAAATGTTACGTTGGAGAACATTTGTTTTTCTCTAAATAAAACCTTTCAGACAGTTATAATCAACACTGGAATTATTTAAATTCGTTTTTCTTGGAACCTAGAATGATCAGTTTTACTCGGAAAAGCAACTCGCATGCAAATGTTACTTTGGAGAAAAATCAGCGTAGAATATCTGGGTTCTTTTTTCAAAATAAAACACCTTTCAGACAGTAATAAATCAATACAGAATGAATTGACTCATGTACTGGTATCGGTAAACATGACTTGATTGGGTGAAGATTTGCATTATAATGTTACTTCGGAGAAAATGTTGTTTTAAAAAATGAAACAATTTTCAGACAGAAATAATCTTTGCAGCAATTATAATTTGTGCCAACAAACCCAGAATGAAAATACTTGGTAAACTCAACAAAAAAAGCAACTTGATGCATCACATGCTAATGTTACTTTGGAGAAAATCTGTTTGTTTTTATTTCAAAATAATTCCGACAGTAATAATCAATACAGAAATTCCAGAAATCATTATTTTATTCCTTTGAATTAAGAATTAAATGACGCATGTAGCATGAAAAAAACAGCTTCATGGGTAAAGGTTAAAATACTCGTATTAGTTCAGATTGAAAAAAAAAGGTCAGAATAAAACCCCATTCGAAAAAGTTATAATCAATACTGAGATTATAGAATTAATTTGTTTTTGCTGTGCGACCTTAAATAAAATAGCTTGTCTACTGGTATCGGTTAAAAAAACTTAATGCGTCACATGCTATTGTTACTTCGCAGAAAATCGTTATTTATTTTTTTTCAAAAATAAAAAGCATCTCAAACAGTAATAATCCGAATCCTAAACTTGTATTGCCTGTTATGTAAACAAAATATGATTTTTGTGTAGCAGAGTAAAAGCATGAAATAAGAATCAATAATGAAATTATATCAATATTTTTTCTTGCAGTGCGAGTCAGAATATGTACCAATATTGATAATAACTTGACTTGAATAAACTTCATCGCATGTTAATGTTACCTTAGAAAAAATCTGTTGCTAGTTTTTTTCAAAATAAAACACCTTCCTGACAGTTATAACAGAATTAATTTTTCTTGCTGTGCGAACCAGAATTGCTTCGGCAAAACAGACTGAACAAATACTCCACATATCGGGTATTTTAAAGGTGGATAAAAGAGCTGAGCCAAAGGCAAAGCTCTGGATTAACAGGTCAATATATTTTGAGTAGTATTTCATTTAGTGCTTTGAAAACATAGACTTTCCTCGATGGAGAATCAAGTCCTTTGGACATAAAAACACACTTGTTCATCTTTGTATCATATCATGGACACATTTCTCTGGTTCTTTATTCTATTGCGACTCTTTGCCCAGAGCTGTTTCATTTCGTGTCCACATGTCAGCATGAGCGCGATCGGACTTGAAGGATGAGTACGTCGGGGGGGGAGGGGGTCGTGAACTAAGAGGGTGGAAATGATGCTATAGCTAACGTTGTTAAGTTTCATGTCAGTCATTGTCTTTTCTAGTGTTTTTTGGTTTTTCCTTTTCCTTTAAAGGAGGCCGCGGTTTGAAAACTAGTTATAACTAAACAAATGATTTTAAATCACATGGTCTTCAACATACGACAAATATTGCTACATCAATCCCCCTGAAGCTGTATGAAGGACGATAAATTACATAAGTATAAATAAATGTATAAATACACAACTTAATTCATAAATAAATGTCTGAATAAATATCAAAATAAGTAAAAGACAAAATGTATTAATACATACATAAATATGTGTTGAAATAACAAAATACATAAATAATTCAATGTCAAAATAAATAAAAGTCAAAATGTATAAATAAATAAATGTATATATGTACAGGAAAGCACCATTCTTCTAGTAGACTATCAAACGCAGAGGGAGAGGAAGATCGTTCCAAAACTTAGGAGCAACAGTCTGGAAGGATTGAACAGCCTGAAGTAAGAACTTTAATTTGAAAATTCATCCTGAAAGAAGAAGAGTTTTAAGGATTGGGGAAATGCGAGTTCTTCTACTAGAGCTCCTTCTTGTCTAGTCACCAAAAAAAACTTTTACAATAGTCCAGACGAGAAGACACAAACGCATGGATTACAAGCTCCAGATTGTGTTGTCACATCATTTTCCTAAATTTAGAGATTTTTCTTAGTTGAAGGACTGTTTTCTGCAGTGTTGAACTAGAGACATGTCTTTGTCAAATACAACACCCAGGTTTCTCAGGCTCAGTTTGAGAGACTGGCCTTAGTCACCAAAGTACTGACTCAACCCTGGAACCTTATCATCAGGAGCAATAACCAGAGTTTCAGTTTTGTCCACATTTAGCTGCAACAAGTGTTTTCACTCAGCCGTTGTTTGATTTTTATCAAACAGACTAAGCTGTTCAGCCTCTGGTGCTCAGTTGGATCGAAATAGCAGTAGAGCTGGATGTCATCAGCAAAAATGTGGTAAGAAACATCAAGAAATGTCTGAATGATTTTACCGAGGGGAATCCAGTACAGCAAAAATAATAAAGGACCCAAAACAGAACCTTGAGGGACTCCACACAACAGATCCCTTTATTTGATTGGGAGATACACTGAAACTGTGCCAAGAAAGGTATCACGAGAACCACTGTAGCACAGAACCAGACAGTCCGACTTCATCCCTCAGTCTTTTCAGCAGTTTAGTTACGTATTTATACATTCATTCATTCATTTATACTTCATTTATCATCATCTTCTTCCCGATTAAACTCTGGTTAAAACAAACGCGACCCTTTTCTAACCTTTTCTCTCCCCCTCCTCCCCTCCGGATGGCGGCAGTGACCTTCCGCTCCCATCCTCGGGTTTTTTTAAACATCACACAAATTCCCCCGTCGCACAAACACAGGCGCGTTAACCAGCCTGACATCCCGAATTACTTCTGGCCCCCCTCACACCGGCTCAGAAGTGGCAGCTGGATAAGCCGGACTGCCGGGAATTAAAAAAAAAAAAAAGACTGTGAAGTGGGTGTATGAGCTGAAAATGGGCATCAATTTCTTCATGTCATGATCCATCTCATCTCTGTCTGAAATAGTCAGTTTTTTGGGGCCGAAACGTTTGGTTAGTTTGACCGAGAATGTCATATTTAGTTTGTGTCCTTTGATGATTACCTTTGAAGATAACATCCGCAAAGAATCTAGTCAAGAGTTGATCTTAATTTATATTAAATCCTAATCTGAAGTTTACTCTTTTATTTAATCTGTCTTTCGACTTGTTTGATCCACCGCCCCTGCACTCTCTTCTTCGCCTCCTTTGATCTTTGAACCAGATTGTAAGTAAGTAAATAAGTAATATTTATTTATATAGCGCTTTTCGAGACCAGGGTCACAAAGCGCTTAAACAATCAAAGCAATACTCAAAAAAGTACATACTTTAAAGATCAAGATAATACTGAGAACAACACAGGAGTTCCAGAAATTCAAGGAAAAGCCTGAACAAATAGAAACCTCATCAAAGTTGAACTTCTTGTCTATATCAACATAAATGAAACTAGAAATTAAAATATTGAAGTAGCACGAGGTATGGATTAACCAGAAAGGCACTCAGAAAGTGCATACCCCTGCCAAGTCACACCTTTACACTCCAACATCACCGCCCTTGTTTTATCTCTGTAACGACATTGATTTTCGAATTTGAAATATAATTGATTTCATCAAGTTCGAGACTGCTTTCTTTGAAAACGTGACCTGTCCTTTTCAGTATTCATGGATCCAGATGGTCAAAATGTCTCACCTGCAGTAAATTCAAAACTCTGCAGCGAGAATTCTGAGCCGCTCTAGTAGAAGAACTCACATATCCCCGATTCTTAAGTTCTTTACAAATAATGAATTACTTACTTGCTAAGCTTGAACGCGACTACATTTTAGCAGAAGTTATCAGTCGCTCATTTCCTGCCTGTTGTGTCTCTTCATTGGAACACATTGCATGTTTCAGTGCGCAATATTTAGGCTGCTAGCCTAGCATCCACCGCTTAAAAACATTAACTATAGATTTGTTTAATCCACCAGATGAACGTTAGAGTCGAACAGTATGGAGGTCACTGGATGTTTTTAAGTCTATTCGGACGAAGATGAAGCTGGCCTAGCAGCTAGTTTAGCAACCCATGCTAAAACAAACTTGAAATACCGATACTAATACTTTTTTTCGGAACGATTCCTAATGTTGAAGCTTCAAAACAAGGTGGACGTTACAGACGAGCAGTATGGAGGTATTTGGATGTTTTTCAATGAAACTTTTTGGACGAAGATTAAGACGAAGACAACTGAGTTACAGTTGCTACATTAAATTGAACACACATTTTATATTTATAACACCTAAAAGAAACCAATTACTTTGAAAACAATCCAAACTACTAGTCGAGACATGAGTTTGAGTAGAAAGTTAAATTTGAATTTCAAGGGAGGAACTATCACTTCAATATCCAATTTTGAGTTATTTAACAGAAAGACCTACTTGGCTAAAGTATTAAAACAGTACATTGGTGGCGACAAAAGACACACTTTTCTTTTCACGAGGGCGTTTACGTCGCTGACCGTCGCCCAATTATCTTCTCCTCAACGGCCACGATGCGTTTTCTGAAGTCATTAACTGCGAGGCGTTCTGCGAGATGGGCCGAGGTAACCGTGGCGACGGAGCAATTATAAAGCTATTCTTCCAGGAAACGGTTAAGAATGATTGCCGCGGATTACTTCGGAAAAAAAAAAGGGTCGTTGTTTTCCGTTCGAAATCCCTGTAATTCCAGCAATTTTCTGTCACCGCCGGTGAATAGTTTTTCGTGAAGTCTGCATCCGGTCCACTTCCAGTAGCCTGGCTCTGCAACGCCATGAAACCAGGCCAGTGGAACACTGGGAGAGCCACTTAGGCTAATTGAATTGTACTGTCGGACTGCTTTCAGAACCGCGGGTGACCTTTGACACTGATTCCACTCGTCCCTTTTCTGCATCCGAGTGCGTGCCTGGCATATCCATGTGATCTTGAAAAAGGTTCCTCTGATGCTATCGCTTCATTTTGCTGATCCCGTTTGGTCCGGATTAACATCACAACAAAATCGTTTAAACACTCTGTTGTTCCGGCTGACTTTGGAGAAGACAAACATCTGAACTCAGTGAGAGCTCAGGGGGGAAAGTCGTGACCTCCAGAATAACCTTAGGTCTGTATTGTGAGCCGTTACTAACGAAACTCCCTCTAGTGGTCATTGATGTCAAGGTAGTGACATCAATCTTTGTTGAATTGCTGGGATCTATTTTTCCTTAATCAACTGTAGTCTTATTTCAACTGTATAGTGTCTTGAGATAACTTTGTTATGATAAGACACTTCAAATAAAATTGAATTGAATTGAATTGAATTAGTGCATCAGGTTTGTAGGAAAAATTTCAGAGAAATATAATAGCAATTATTTATTATTTAAGGTTTGAAATATACAGAGTGCACCTGAACGCAGCAGGACTATGAGGGAAATGAGCGACAAGATGTCTAAGCTGCTAAAAACTAAATAAAAGGAGAAAAAAAAAGATATCTTTATATATTGTCTTGTTTATATGAGAAAATTTGCTTCTTTCTTCAAATATAAAATTCTATTTTTATTGCTAATTAAAAAGGATCATTTTTACCACAAAAATGTTTGACTACTTAAATATTACATTTTTCAATTTCATTTAAAAATATGTTTGTTCCTGTAATTATTTTTTTAAGTGAGGACTCAAGCTTTTATTTTATTTGCACTGATTATCATTAAAGTGCAGTTAAGTTCAGTGGATCGGAGACGGCGGTTGCATTCATTTCCATCGTCGCCTTTTTTCTCTCCCGGGAAGTGAAAACAGAGCCAGTTTACATTTGCAGTGTCACTGTTTTAACAGTAGGAGGCGCAATAATTACAAGTTTTTTTCTATTTTACATATTATTTTTTTATAATTAGTATAATGTAGGATCACGTGTAAAACATTAACAGAAAATGAAACAAAAAGTTGTATTATTTACAGTAAGGGTGATAATGTAAGATAAAAATATATAATATCCTTAAAATATATGATCTCACAAAAGTTTTATTATCAGAATCAGAATCTATATGTTAAACTAAATAATAATAATAATAATAATTTTTTATCATTTATTTATTACAGTTTTATCTTAAAAATGTGTTTATAAAAATGTGTTAAAAACAAAAAGGAAATATTAATTAATATATTATAAAACTCAATATTTCAACACAGATATTTGAGGGTTTTTGTTTATTCTTGACTATTATACATAACAAGTAGTTTCTAAAACAACAAACTCTGACAAACCAAGGCTGATGTTTTCTTTGTCAACTGTGGAAAGTCCTCGTTTGACATTTTTCTGGGAAATAATAAGGTGAGACAAAATGTTATGTAAGTCAGTGCAAGAGCGCCTGATGTGTAGAGGACACCGCCGGAAGGGAGCTTCTGCTCGAGTTGCCATGGTAACCGGGAAACGGATCCGAGACCTCCTATTAAGTTTCCCGGGAATCCGGCGCCGACTGTTACATAACATCGGCGTTTCTCCTGAGCAGACGCTCGCGGGGTCTTTTCCTTCGGGCGAAGTTTCATGACTTATTCATCGCTGGATTCATGATGTTAATGCGAGACACCTGCGAGCAAACACCTGCGAGTTCAGACAATATTACTTCCATTTGACAACATTATTGAGTCAAAACTTGTTTAAATAGGATTTTTTCGTCATATAAAATACCACAATATTTCTTTATTCGTCAAGTTTCTGTCAGTACGTTTTGAAGTGATATGGATACATTTTTACTAGCAATATATATATATATATATATATATATGTATATATATATATATATATACACAGTACTGCAAAAATGCTGTAAGAAGCTGCAAGAATTATTTCAAAATATAAATAATAATTGTTTATTTTTTATCAATTTACAAAATGTAAAGTGAGCGAACAAAATTCTAAATCAAATCAATATTTGTTGTTACTACGATTTGCCTTCCAACCAGCATCAATTCTTAAAGGTGCATTTGGACAAAGTCAGGGGTTTTGTAGGCTTTAATTCAGATGTATGATCAACCAATGATACCAAACAGGTGCTAATGATCATCAATTTCACAAGTAGGTAGAAACACAGTCTTTAGGTGAAAAATATACATCTGTGTAGGAGCTTAAAACTGGGTGAGGAACAGCTAAACTCTGCTACAGAGCTGAGGTTGTGGAACAGTTTCATGGCAAGACTGAGCTCAGCAACAAGACACAAGGTAGTTCTACTGCATCAGCAAAGGTTTCTCCCAGTCAAAGATTTCAAAGCAGACTTGGGTTCTACTTCATATTGGTGCTCCGCCCTCTAAGCGCTTCGCTATTGGTTTGCCTCGGGGTAAACCAATAGCGAAGCGGTTAGAGGGCGGAGCAACAATTCGTAGAACCTGAGATTATGATAGATAACTCAGGGGTTTTCAAGATGTTCAAGCTCTTTTGAAGAAGCACAAAGAAATGTTAAGGATCGTAGACGCAGTGGTCGCCCAAAGAAACTTAGTGCAGCAGATGAAAGACACATCAAGTTATTTCCCTTTGAAATCTGAAGATGTCCAGTCCGTGTCATCACCTCAGGACTGGAAGAAACCAGTGGGACCGAGGTTCACCACCTACTGTCCGGAGAAGTCTGGCCAGAAGTGACTTCATGGAAGAGACAAAAAAAAGAATAGATCTAAAGAGAATTTCTATTGTTGTCGGAACATGATCTGGAGCTTGTAATCCATGCGTTTGTTTCTTCTCTTCTGGACTATTGTAACAGTTTGTTTTCATGTCTTAACAAGAAGGATCTGTCTCGACTGCAGTTGATACAAAACTCTGCAGCGAGAATTCTAACCCGCTCTAGTAGAAGAACTCACATTTCTCCGATCCTTAAAACTCTTCACTTGCTTCCAGTTTCTTTCAGGATCAACTTTAAAATTCTGGTTCTTACTTTCAGATCTATTCATGGTCAGACTCTTCCTTACATCACTGATCTGATCCAGCCTTACACCCCAGCTCGGGCTCTGAGGTCTGTGGATCAGAATCTACTTATGGTTCCATGCACACGACTCAGGACCAGAGGAGAGAAATCTTTTCAGGCTGTTGCTCCTAAGCTTTGGAACGATCTTCCTCTCTCTTTGCGTTTGATGGAGTCTACTGACTCCTTTAAGAAACATCTTAAGACGTTTCTATTTTTTCAGGCTTTTCCTTGATTTTCTGGAACTCCTGTGTTGTTCTCAGTATTATCTTGATCTTTAAAGTGTATATACTTTTTTGAGTATTGTTTTGTTTGTTTAAGCGCTTTGTGACCCTGGTCTGGAAAAGCGCTATATAAATAAATATTACTTACTTACTTACTTACTAATGAAACAATATTCATGATCTGGACAAAAGGTGGAAAGAGTTCTTGAGCCGTGATGTTATGATCTGGTTCTGATACATCTTTATTATCCATTAAAACTACGTTTTTCAAATTGTATTTTACTAAAATCAGTTGTTTATTTTTAACTAAACCTGAAGGGTGAAGAATAAAAAATGAGATTACATCATTAAAATGTTGATTTAAAAAGTATATATTTTTGTGTGATCATTGGTTTCTTTTTGCGCAGATTTATATTTTAATTAGTAAAACTGAACTTGTGTCCCGTAAAAATAAAAATGTGATCAAATATATACATTTTTTAAAGTGTCTTATTCTTACTTGTATATAAATATTTAAATAAATATATTTTTAATTCATTATTTATATTCCAATTTAATGGTGAGGTAACTTGTTTTATTTGAATGTACTGTATTTATTTTATTAATCTCTTTTCATTCAATTCATATTATTTAATTTTTATATTCTAAAACTCCTCAGCAAAAAATTCCAAGTATTGTTATCTGATTCTGATTCACTTTGTTATAATTTACTTAAAATATCTACAGTATTCATTTATCAAATCTTCTTTTATGAAGAAAAAATACATATTATCTGGAAGAAAATGCAACGAAAAAATGTTTCAAAAAAAGTGAGCGAAAACCAACTTCATTTCAAGGCCTGATCCGATAGGCCGATGAAAAGTCAGGTGACTCAATGTAATCTCGATATGCTGAGCTCACACTTCCTCCCTCGCACCTTTTTTTTTTCTTCGCCGTCCTCACGTCGCCGTCTGAGAGCTGAGCGCAGCAAAGATAACACGTTCCGTCATTAGTGAGTTGCGATAAGTATTCAGACGTTCAGCAGCTTCTCTTTATCGTCTCCCTTTAATCTCCTCGCCACTAAATACTCCGCCGGTGCCAAACTATGGAGGTGAAATTGGGTGTTAGAGGAGAGAAAATTGTCATTCTACATATGCCGGGACAGACGATGGTGTTGTCGTGTCGAGGGGATTTAGTGCTGAACTCTGTGAGATTATCTGTTTCTGTGTTAGAAATAAAGTGTCAAAAGTATTTTATTTTAAATTAAGAATCAGTTGGAATCATTTATTTTCTACAGTTTATTCCCATTTTTTTTTTGCAAGACTTCAACATTTGAAACATGTGAATGAGTCAGGAAAGTTTAACATGATTTGCCCTGGTTTCTTCCAGTTCTGAACTTTGTTGTTGTCACTTAATAGTCAATAACTTACCATGGAGTAGAAAGATGTGACCGAAAACAGTTGAGAGAGATATCGGACTAACATGAGAATGTACGTTCTGTATTTGGTCTCCTTGTACAAGTAAAATGAATGTGACGCTAAACCAAATATGATCTCTTTTTTTTTTGTTTAAGTTTCAACTCTAAGTGGGATTCCTTACCTGACAAATATTGCATTCATTTTGCAAGCGAACATGACTGTGAGATTTAATGTTTACTCTGATTGCAGGATGACTATCGGTCAGAAGTACTTTTAGTTAGTGATGGTGACCTTATTATTCCCAGTGGGTCCAGCCATGGTATATAACTTTACTGGACTTTTGTCTTCATGAACCACAATTATGACAGGAACTGGAGGGAATCACATTTTTGTAAGATAAGGAAACTTAAGATAGGAAAGGATATTTCTTTATTCTTTATTTAAGTTGTCATAAGCAACTATTCACAGTAGAAACAGAAATATAACAGACATTTATTACATATTTGGACACACAAGTGGACATAAACATTTTTTTTTGAGACAGAGAGAGGATGGAGCCTATCCCAGCTACTTAGGGGAATAGGCAGGGGACACCCAGGACAAGTCGTCCACCCTGTTGCTGGGCACACGCAGACACACAACCATCCATACACTCATAACTAAGTAAATCGGAGTGAATTGCAACACAGACAACAGGTTACCTCAAGCTAGAAGCGAACCAGCAACCCTTCATGCTTATAGGTGTATACGATAAATACTACGACACTGTGCTCCCCGATAAGAAATGTGTGTTTTATTTTATTGTATAACTTTTTTTTGGGGGGGAGGAGTATTTGATGGAAATCTTTTTTTCTCTCCAATTATGGGATTGTATAAAAAACGACGATATATACCAGATTTATTTGCATTATAAATATTTCTTTCTAAATATTTTTCCACTGTTGTAGTATTTCTCTCTAAGAAATTGTCGTTCCTTTTTTTTTTTTTTACTTTTTACATTTTTTCATTCCTTTTTCTCGTCTTTTTATGATTTTAATATTGTCTATTTATTTTTTTAATTGTTATTTTTACAATTAAAAAACACAAACCTTCACCGATGGTTCTTCTGGACACTCTGGATTCCTCCCAAAGCCTAAGAAGACACAGATTGTACTTAAAATTATATTATTTATTATTTAAGGCACACGGCGAGCTGTGGGTGTCCAAGAAGTAGCCTGGTCTAGCCTACAGCCACCGAATACAAATATTGAAGTCTTCCTTTCCAAGATAAAGTAAGTCTCTCATCATGACCATGTTTTGAACGTATTACTTTATAAAGTTCTTCCCCATCTAAAATCTTGGCGAACAAGAGGTTACGAGAGCAGAGTCCATTATGACATAACAATGGGCTTCACTTCTCCTCCAGCAAGCTGTAATCGCATTCCGCTTTGTTTATACAACGAGTCCCTTGGACGTTGGTACTTCTGGGAATGATGATACGCGATGACAAACCTCTATGCCTGACCAATCACAGCAGAGTGGGCGTGGTTATGCTGAACAAGATTTCCAGAAGGGTTTTCAGTGGGCGGGGCTTAAGACGTTCGTTAAGACCCACTTAAATCAACACATTAGTTTGAAGCCAAACGTGAGCGACAAATGATTCTGATTCATTTTGACAGGTTCAGTTCGTCTAAATAGCAACAAATCTTAAGTTTCAACTCCTCGGGGATGTTATCATCGTACGCATGAATCATAGCGCGCCCGTCACTCGGACTGACAAGCGAGCGGAATATCTGCCAAAGCAATAAGCTGCAGCTTTACTTCCTCCGAGACGCGAAAGGCAAATACCACGAGGCTTGCAGAAGCTGAGCGTTTGCTTCCTTCCTCAAAATCTAATAGCAGAGGCCGCCGCTGATGCGCCCCGGGGCTCGAGGACGCAAGCCCTGCTTAGTTCTAAGAAAAACACTCTTCGGAGAAGAAGGGAAAGAGACGGTCAAGGTTCGAGGAAGATTTTTTTTCTGGTGGATCGGTTCATTAAACCGTCACGAGGAATTCTAAGTTATTTGAAAGACCTTTAGAAAGAAAATGAGTTTTTTATATATATATATATATATATATATGTATATATATGTCAATAAAGGTGACGACCCATAGTTACAAAACGTCTTCCAACTAAGATACTTTCAAATTGCATTTTAATTTTTGGAATTGATGGATATTACTGAGCTTGAGTGTTTTTTCACGTTTACTACAGCAAACGTACAACATATAATTGCTTGTGTTAAAGGTAAGTAAGTAAGTAAGTAAGTAATTTTTATTTGTATACCGCTTTTCCAGACCAGGGTCACAAAGCGCTTAAACAATCAAAACAATAATCAATAAAATATATACTTTAAAGATCAAGATAAAACTGATAACACAACAGGAGTTCCAGAAAATCAATGAAAAGCCTGAACAAATAAAAAGGTCTTAAGATGTTTCTTAAAGGATTCAGTAGATCCATCAAGCGCAAAGAGAGAGGAAGATCGTTAGTGCAACTAATGTGTTGATTTAAGTGTCTTAAATAGATGTACAAAATTCTCTATTCATTGATATATTTACTTTAATATTTACATACATTTATGAAGTAAAACATTCAAAACATGGTCATGATGAGGGACCTACTGCATCTTGGAGAGCAAGACTTCAACATTTGAAACATGTGAATGAGTCAGGAAAGTTTAACATTATTTTCCCTGGTTTCTTCCAGTTCCGAACTTTGTTGTTGTCACTTAATAGTCAATAACTTACCATGGAGTAGAAAGATGTGACCGAAAACAGTTGAGAGAGATATCGGACTAACATGAGAATGTACGTTCTGTATTTGGTCTCCTTGTACAAGTAAAATGAATGTGACACTAAACCAAATCTGATCTTCTGTTTTTTGTTTAAGTTTCAACTCTTAAGTGGGATTCCTTACCTGACAAATATTGCATTCATTTTGCGAGCAAACATGACGTTTACTCTGATTGCAGGATGACAATCGGTCAGAAGTCCTTTTAGTTAGTGATGTTGACCTCATTATGTTATTCCCAGTGGGTCCAGCCATGGTATATAACTTTACTGGACTTTTGTCTTCATGAACCACAATTATGACAGGAACTGGAGGGAATCTTATTTTTGTAAGATAAGGAAACTTAAGATTGGAAAGGATATTTCTTTATTCCTTATTTAAGTTGTCATAGCAACCATTCACAGTAGAAACAGAAATATAAAAAACATTATTGCATATTTGAATACACAAGTGGACATAAACAATAGAAATATAAATTTAAAATAACAAAAATACATATTAAGGGCGCACGGTGGCGCAGTGGTTAGCTCGATCACCTCATCACAGTCGACTTGTGAACTTCTGTGTGAAGTTTGTATGTTCTCCCCGTGTTGTTTGGGTTTACTCCGGACACTCCAGGTTTCCTCCCACAGCCTCAAAAACATACAGAGGTTGATTAGATGGGCAGACAGACTTTATCAATCCTTCAGGAGATCTCCTTTGGGAATTTGGGTTTCCAGTACACAGCAGACGATACTTTCATTAAACCAAGAACAAAGTGCAAATAAAGAACAAAGGACAAGTTTTATTAAAGTGCAAATATAATTGTCCGTAGGTGTTTAGGAGTCTGAATGGTTGTGTGTCCATGTGTGTGTCCTGCGACAGACTGGCATCCTTTCCAGGGTGTCCCCCGCCTCATGCCCAATGAAACTGGGATCCAACCCCCATAAGGGATTAAGCTGTAAAGAAATGAATAAATAAACAGTAATAAAGTGGAACACAGTACAGAAGTATAATGTAATGTAGTAGTAATAACACTTATTAAAATGTTGTATTGTTTATACTAAATAAATAAAGAGTAGCTGAATCTCTTCGTCCTGCACAATAAAATAAGATTTTAGCAAACGAATTGTGCTAAGCTATCTCGCGGGCCGCTTAACATGACAGGGCGTGGCAGATTTAGGCCCAGAGTTCGACACATGTCCACAACCATATTTAGTCTTTGCGTCATTCTGTAAAATTCGAAGAGCCTTAAACAACTTCCCTTTTTCACCCACTTGAGTCAGAAACTCATTTTTTCTTTAATTTTGTTTTCAACTTTAAGGTCCAAACGGTCGGACGAGCCGGAGCTGTCAAAGCTCGTCAGCGCCGATATCATTAAAATGCTAATGCAGGCAGAGAACATCGACTCGTCCTCCTTCACACGGGATGAAGGAGAATCGGCTTCTTTTTCTTTTTTTTCCCTCCGACCGGTTTTCCTTTGGCGCCCGCGTCAGGCGAGGAGTGTTTATCCGAACGCTTGATCATTCAACCAAAGGTGTTCGGTGTGGCGTGGGCGAGATACATCGAGGGTGAAATCCTGATCTGATGCTCGTTCATGTTGTTGCATCATAACAACTAGATGTCGAGTCCCAGAACCTTGGGTTCAACACAGCCTGGATGGTTGGTTTTGTTTTCGAAATAAAGCTGCCCACGGGCCAAAATCGAACATCCCGCCCTGAGGAATACTAGGTTACCAGCGTGAGCCCTTGAGCAAGGTCTTTAAGATTGTCTGTTTGAAGAGTCGTAGTTTGGGATAAAAGACTTAAATCATGCTGATGAATTCACTTTCCTCGGCTTACAACACAATTGATGAATTCAGAAACAGGGCAGAAGTCGGGGAACAACAGCGAAGTGGAATCTCACAGTTCTTGAATAATTCCCAAAGTTTTCTGAAAGGAATTTTAACTTCAGTGCTTGTCTGGAATAGTCGATAGCTTTCACTTATTCAAAAGTTCAAAATAATTTAATCACAGCAAATAATTGTGGTTCAAGTTTGTAACATTTTTAATTCATCCACAGTTTTATGGTCGTTTTTTAAATCTGGAAAATTATGTATATTTTGGCAGAAATATGAGATTTCATCTGGTTTTGGAAGGTTTACATGAGTCTGGATTCACTACTATGTCCTTTCAATGCCGCTTGTACATTCAGAACATGCGGGAAAAAAAAGAAGAATTCAATCTTTTATGCTACAGCGGTGATGTTGTTTTTTTTCTGGTGAAGCTCTTTGACAGGTTCACAGCTCTGGAAATGAGTCATTGAAAGTGTATTTGTCGTATGTGGAATGAGCAGAAGTATACAATGTCTTAGTAATCCTTGACTGTGGCCTCCTGGAGAGATTATTTTGTTTGCTAAAGACCACACAATGTTTCTCTGTAGCTTAAAATTGTTTTTCAAGAACCCAGAGAGATTGCTGTGAAGTTAGAGACCAAGTGACTCACACACTGACTTAACGGTTACACAATTATTTATATGCGTACAAAACTACATTTGAAAAGGAGAACCAAGGACATGGACCGGCGTAAATAAGTACAAAAAAAAAACAAAGGTGCTTGGAAACATATACAAAGCGAAGTAAAAAAAAAAAGAATGAACACGAAACACGAAGGAGGAACAAACAAGATAGAGATCAACTTTGCCAATTTAGGAATTTGGACGATCTGACACCACGGATTGGAACCAGGAAGCCTAAGTAGCTGCATTGGGCTTAATTACTGATTATTTCAAGTAGTTTTAACATACAATATTCATAATGAGTTACATTAAGAAACAAGTGTCTCATTTTCTACCCAGAGTTGTGATAATTTTCAGAGTAATCTGTTCCTTTTTAGAGCTATAGGCAAAAAATGTTTGTTCATTTGATTCAAATGACGCGCTTAAAAAATCCATATACCTCGATACTGCTCGTCTGTCACGTCCTTTTATTGAAGCTTTGACGAGTAGAATTGTTCCGAAATAAATAAATGAGTCTGTATTTTAAGCTTGTTTGTAGCAGATGTTTAAATAATAGCAAGTTATATTAACCGGTATTACTTTGGGTACATTTCGCCAGGGCTTCACGTATTTTTTTAAGTGCGTAATTTTTGGACGAAAATAAGGACATACATTTTTGCCTATAACTTTAAAAAGAAACGCTTTAATCTCAAATAAATTCCAACCTTAAATCGACAGGAGGGTGAGTAGAAAATAAAGTTTGATTTTGGTGTGAACTAACCCTTTAATTGTAAAATTAATATTTTGAGGGCAACAAGATTCTAATAGTCCCTTAAAAGAAGTGTCATCCACCACCTTGCTACTTCCTTTAACCCCTCTACGTCCTCCTGGTCGATGTGAGCAATTGGCACACTTGCTAAAAAGGCGTCTAATGTGATTGAAGGTGTTTGGCATACGTGTTAAACAAAGAGCCCGGGAGGTTCTTCACCTTCCTACCCTTGTTCTCACCACAGCTGCCAGAGGATAAAACTCAGTCCAACTTTTTGGAAAATGTTGAATCTTTGGAATATTTGTGGGAGATTCAGAGCACAGTGTTGGCAGTTTACTCACCAAGAGATACCCTAAGGAGCGTCACGAAGTCAGGCAGTGATATAATTTTTCTCTCCGAAAATCAAAACAGCTTTGTAGAACGGTCAGAGCGAGGAGAGTGATTAATTAAAATCCTCCTAAGGTCACATGATCCAGCCCTGCTTTTAAGCAACACTTGGACTGACATTAGATGTATAATGGAATATATCCTCCTGAGGGATTTTGGCTTATCTGTGTACTTCTCTCTCTGCATGCCCAGAGTAGCCTTCATTTGCTCTCCAACACACTGCCAAGCAGACATCTTCATACAAGAGGGGTAAACAGTGGGTATTTGTTTTAATCTCGGCAGACAGAGGACGACAGTGCCAGGACTGCGAGGCTCAGATGATGTACTGGGCGTCTATATCTTCATTGTTGTATCAAGGATTAAAAAAGAGATGTGAACTTTTTTAATCACTCATCTATTGTCAGCGGTGACAATAAGGACAAATTCATTATCTACTGTCTGGTATTGATGAGCGGATGAAGCTTCATGAGGGAATCCTATTTTTTTAGGGGTTCAGTAGTTGGCAACCTTATTTTAGGAGTTTTGTTTATAGAATAGCTGCTTACAGCAATCAATTTTGAGTGAAGAGCGCCATCTAATGGGCTGTGAAAATAAGTTTAACGAAGCTTCATGAAGCTTACCACAAGTAAGGTGTAAGACTTTTTCCCTTGCACGGGTCAAACGCTTCTTATTTACTAGACGATGGTACCAAACACCTATAGAATTTATTATATTTCAAACAGTAGACTTTGTCCTTTTGACCAACCTGGTCTGCTTTTATGAGACAACGTTAACGGAAAGATATGGCACAAGGGAGAGGAATGAACCTTCATAATAAGGGACATAATTGATTCCTGCCAATAGGTAGCCAGAAGCAGGGTTGAGTTAGTTTTTGTTTTAAATACTCTAATTAGTTATCGATGTTCACCAGTAATTGTATGTTACCATTTTGCCTCAAGCTTATCTGCAAACTTAAGGGCCAGGGCATTTGTGAGTTGATAAGATTTTTAGTTTTCTAGTTACATTCCTTCTGTTAATGATGTCTCAGGAGGCTATCCCGGATATTTGGGGGGTGCCCTGAACAAGCCCATCCCAGATTTCAAAAAGAGACGTATTCACCTACAAAATATTTATACTTATCCATTCGTTTCTGTAGGTTTTTTGGTCTGTAAGAGGAGTGTCTGGATCAAATGCACATACAACATACAAACACCACACAAGTTTAGTCCAAACCTGGATGATTCCATATTAGTATCATAACAGCAGTGGTCCATACATTTAGATGTAAAGTCACATTTAGCAATCGAGGCTGTCGTACTTCAGGTTCTCTCCTGTGCAATATCCTTCATACTTAACGTTGATTAAGAGGAAGGACGCTGTAATGGCGCTGGGAGGAGACGGCGAATGACTAAGTTGAATTCATTCGAATAGAGTGTAAGGAAGGCTGCCCTGGCGACAAATCACAGGGATTTTGGTTATAATCTGAGGCGACATGGGTCACGGAAAAAGACGGAGGCAATGTACGTCTGGTAATCGCCTCCCAGGAATTTCTATCCTCTCCTTGGCTTTTGATGGATGATATCAGCGCCCCAGAATGATAGGCTATTATTTCACTTTGCATTGGATAAATGGCGATGCAGGATTTTACCTGACACCTGCCTCTCTGTTTGATTTTTCTTCCCCTCTGGAAATAAGACTTTCTCAGAATTTACTCAGTATACGATTTCTTCTGTCCACTTGTCACTCTTGTTTCAGGCACTTTAGAGCTAACACTGTATATCTGTGTGTGTTGCAGACCAGCAGTATTCATGGTTGACCACCCAGCCGTTCGATGAAGTCAGCAACTTGTCTTCAACCAGGAACATGAAGGGTCTCTCTGGCCGCCCTGCCCACCTACAGCTGACCTCCCCCACCTCAGCACACACATGCGGCCTGGTGGAATGCGACCATTTGTTGGACCACCACCAACATTATGGGGACTCCCGACCCCCTTCCTATCTCCTTAGCCCGACTGAGAGCTGCCCTCTTGATGGCCATCGACGCTGCTCCCCCCGCAGCTCTATCCACTCTGAATGCATGGTGGTTCCGGTGTCCATGTCGGCCACCGACCACTCAATGTCAAGTAGCACTTTCCCACGCATGCACTATGGAAGCGCTTCTAGGGACGGTGGCATCAACAGCTCAGGGGGCAGGGAGTCCAGAGATGATGCCAGTTCAATGTCCCACGGCGGCAGTGGCAAAATGAACCGAATCCCAGCAACCCTTCTGGACCAATTTGAAAAGCAGATGCCTCTGCATCGAGACGGATTCCATACGTTACAGTACCAGCGCACCTCCACGACAACCACAACGACAGAGCAGCGGAACGAGAGCCCTGGAAGAATACGCCACTTAGTCCACTCGGTACAAAAGCTATTCACAAAGTCCCATTCTCTAGAAGGTTCCTCCAAAATGAACGGGACTAAAAGCGATTCGCACAGGGACTCTTCGCACCACCATCACCACCACCACAAACACAGCAAACGCAGCAAGAGCAAAGAGCGTAAGAGCGACGGGAGCGGAAAGCATCGCTCGGGAGGTTGGTGGAGCTCAGATGATAACCTGGATAGCGACAGTACATACCGGACACCAAGCGTCATGTCTCGGCATCCTGTGGATCACTTAAGCCACTGCTACCCTGACTCGGTCCACAGCCACCTGGCCGGGGACTTGTCGATGAAGGGATCCAAGAGCCACAATGATATGAAATGCTCAGCCTGCGAGAGTGTCAGCATGGCCCCTGAGGGGAAGTTTATGAAGAGAAGCTCCTGGTCCACGCTAACAGTTAGCCAAGCCAAGGAGGCCTACAGGAAGTCATCGCTTAATCTGGAAAAGCCCATGACACCGACCGACCTCAAGGCCAACATCAGGCCCTGTCATTATTTACAGGTATGTTTGCTACATAGATGAAAGTTATCGGTTATATATTGAAGTGGAATGTGTATTAATTGTTTTGAGGTGAAGTGAGAGTAGCAAAACAAAAAAGTCAGACTTCATTTTCAAGATGTTGAAAGTTCAACCTACTATTCTGTGGCAGGTCAGGACAAATAAGGTCACTTGCAGTCGTGATTTTATCAGCACGGACATTGACGGACAATAACGCTGAGGATATTTGTCCCTACAAGTCAGTTTGAAAGACGTCATCCGACATCTATAGAACAGGCGATATTTTTCAGCAGATTCCCAGAGCAGCACACAACAAGGGTAAGTTGCTCATCTCAGCTGGATCTGTGATTGATCTGAAAGACGCAGTTGTTTTGTTGCTGCCTTGGGCATTGCAATGTGAACCTGTCCTATTGCTCAGCATGTGTCTGGCAGCGAAAAGGCCTAACGCAGCAGGACGAATCAATTAACTCCACAAATGAGTAAATCAACACACCGGGGGGAGCCGAGGAGGGGTTTGAAGTGTGAGAATAAGACTGGTGATCGATGTTGATTTCTACCCGCTTTTTTTTTTCCGATTCGATTTCATATAGGTTTTGAAGAAAGGCTTGCAAAAGGCCGTGATTAGCTTCGCGGGTGAGCCAAAGGGATCAATTGAGGCCGAGTCAGCTCTATTCACTCTAAGACATAGAGACTGCTTAAGTATTCCAAATTGCTCATTTAAGGCCCTGGTGAAATAGAACCAGTTACAACACTGCTCGATATTTAACAAAGCAATATCTAATTGGTTTATGTAAGTGTTGCCTGTGGCGCACAATTACACTAGTACCTCAGTTTATAGTTGGACCACCTCGTAGCTAATCTCAGCCGACTATTTTAAACAGTCAATCCAGATCCCCCCTAGTAGAAGTTTGTTAAACTCCCTGAACTATGTCGCACTCTCCCGCCTTTCTCCTACTTGGTCATTCGGCTCAGGGAGCACCATCCCGCCGCACCATAAATACTTCTAAAAATATCCCTATCGTTCCACTGCAGGAGCTATTTTTAGCCCCGTGTTATCAATTCAATCCATGTTGGGTGACACATCTTTCCTCTCCCGGGGAGAATGGATGCCCTCTCACGACGCAGGGAGATGAAGACAAAAGTTTTCGAGGCGTCATAGCGAAGCGTGTCGGCCTTTAGGAATTAATGTTTTTGCAATTCCACACACTGTCTTTATCTCCATGGCAACGGCGGAGCCAAGAAATGTTGCGGAGCTGAGTAGCTGCTTTACTGTTGCGCAGTAATGGCATCAAGGCAACACTATGTCTGGATTTTAATTATCATTTTTGTTTTGATGCTAGGTAGCGGTTATCTTTGGAAATAGTAGAGTTGAAGCACTGGCTTTCTTACCGATTAGCTTTTTTGACACGGTGTGTTGCCGCAGGCTTATAGTAGAGACATTTATAGGTGGAAAAGGTAGCAATTGGTATCACAAGTGGGATTGTGATCTGAACTTAACACTTAAAGGGCACCTAATGTGCCGATTTAGATTGTTCTAGCACCTCTATTATTCTCATCAGTATGTTTCTTTTTGCACAAAACTCTCATTTTATAATATTATTATTATTATTTACATTATTATTATTATCATATTTACATTAAAAAAAAAAGTTTAAGCCCCGCCCACTTAAAATGTGCTGTTTTGGCTGAGAAAAAAACTTGTCCAAGCAACCACGCCCACTCTGCTCTGATGGGTCACAAAAACACAAGTTGCATTCAAGGACTCTGGTAAATTTCAAATTCACCCTTAAAACTCCCGTTTTGTACAATAAAAAGGGATAAGGTTTTGCTGCTTAATGTACAAATTACAAAAACACCTAAAGGAAGAAGTAACTCTCACCATGTTTTCATAAATATTTATTTTGTTTCAGGATTAACATGTAGGTACTTAACTGAGTTCTAGGGGAGGACACCTCCACCAGAGTGACGTCAGAATGTTTCATTTAAACCTTAATCTCGTTTGCCGTGATTTAAGACAGGAGAGAACTTTATTAAGTAATATCTTCAAAACAGAGAAACTTCATGATGAGTGACCTACTGCATTTTGAAGAGGACAACTTCAACACTTACAACATGTAAGTCAGGAGAGTTCGGTTTTAACATCAGGTGCCCTTTAAAGACATGAAAGAAATCTTGAAATTGAAGGCTATGTTGCACGCACACACTGTAACAACCTGGACATTCGCTTGTCTTCCATCTGCTCACGTGTGGACGCATGTACGTGAGGAGAGGACTTTATTACACACCAGATGGTCTAATGGTCACCTTGTCCGTGTCCTTGATGATTGCGAGGCGCGAACGATGGAAGGCGACCTCACGCGGAGCAGAGCTAATACGCATGTTAAACCGTCGTCGTGAACTTCGAAAGGTGTTTCTCCGAGCCCGTTTGTTTGGGTGATCGATTACCTGGACATTGGGAGAGACAGAGACTGATTGATATTGGCCCCTCTTCTCTCGGAAAGAGCAAACGTCGGGGTATCAGAGCTGACTCGAGCCATCACTCTCTGTCTCCGAGCTAAGTTGTTGGGCAAATAAGCGCCAATCGGCCTTTTTCCACACACACAAAGTCGCACACGCTTTCCTTCCCTTTGTGTGGGCGAAGCTTGATATGAATTCAAGGCGGCACCCGTGGCAGGATATCAGCCAAAAAAAAAAGTCCTGAGTGAATTCTTTCAGGTGGATTCTTGTTTTTTCTACAAGGCATAAGACGTCATCACAATGCGGAGAACAGTTCGAGGTCAACGTCTTCTTTTTTGTATCATTCAGAATTGACGGGGCTTGAAGAAAAGAGGAGCTTTTAGCGGAGATTGTGATCCAAAATGGAGAGTTGAGGAGTTTAAATGGGGTTGAACTAAATCAGAGACCCCTTTCATCTAATAACACACTTTCTATTAGGTTTTATTATGAGCCAAACGTCACCCAATGGGACTCCCCGGGTCATCATCAGATTCACTGATCTAAAATAATTATAAAGCACGTCAGATGTAAGAAAACTCTCTTTTTTCTACTTCTCAAAAAGCAGGAAGTTGATTTATTATAGAATTATGGAATTTTCCCCAATTTATATCGACATTCATTACTTTTTTTTAGTCAGATATCCCTAAAGACAAGTTAAACTTGTAATGTTGGTTTTACACTAACAAGAGAATAAATCCCAGAATCAATTTGCTTTTTTTTTTTTAATGTACCTGCTGAGTTGATAATTTCCCTACAGTCCAAAGCAGCTCCTGTTGATATATAACCAACAAAATACATTTTAAAACTACACACAATCATGGTATTTCTTGCTATGTTTTATGCATTTATTTTACTTTCTTTAATAGTTTTTAATCAACAAAATTGTTCTTCATTGCAGCAACCTGTTACTTGAGGCAATGAAGAACAGTTTTGTTGATTGGAAACTATAAAAGTAAAATAAATGGCAGAAAAATGGCAACAAATACCTGTGACAAATTGTTGGAATCACAAAAATAAGCACAGTTATTTATATATTGACATTTTCTTCATGTTACTGTATCTATATATAACATCACTTTTTCATTTTTTTTAAGCCACAATCTTATCTGCAAAACTAAGTTGGGCTTTTCTTTATTATATTTATGTCATCATTTATATATCAATAAAGTAAATAAATATTAATATTTTTTTATTTACAATCGATATACAAATATTCAAACCGTGTACATTTTTGTGTTGCAATTAAACTTACGGCCACTAGATGTCCCTGAAGGAACAATGAAATCCAGTGAGATCCCAGTGAGGACTGAGGATGAGAGGATACAGTCGACTGCAGCAGGAAAGTGTTGTTTGGATATATTTTTGATTTAGTTTTCAATCAAAAGATCACAACATGTCACCAAAATTCAGTGTACTCATAAAATCGTTCAGAAAAAAGTCTATCGAAATATATTGTGAGCTTGAATATATCGTATGGTTTTGTTAGACAAGTGTATAGCTACAGCCTTGTACTACGGCCAGTACAGTGAAACTTATGTTTGCTCTTATTCATTTGTAAATGTGATCTTCTTTTATCTTTCACCCAGGAATCTTTTGAAATCAACCAAATTTACGACCAGACATTTTAATTTCATGTTACAATAACTCAAAATATTCATTAGCTTTTGATTTTAAGGTTATACGTCGACACTAGAAGTTGTGTTGCTCTCCAGTGTCTGATGAGGAAGAGGCCTGAGGAAGGACAGTGCTCCGGTTAGCGACTCATTGCGGGCTCCCCGGGTAGGATGGAGACCAGGTCCAACCCCATCACATACAAAACTGCGAAACAAAGGAGGATTAGTCTTTGATGGTTCTGCTGATAGGGCATTGCTGAGGGATTTAATGATCCAATTAACTGCCATGTTGGTCTTGCCAAAGGTAGCGCTTGAGAGACAGAAGAGGCTGCTGATTAAAAATACGAAGAGAAGGTTCAAAGATGGAGAAACAAAGCAGCTGCTGTGAGTAAAGCCGAAATGATTCACTGAACCACCCGCAGTGGAGCTCCCAGATCGCAGTCATTAGCCTCCAAACGAAAAAACTCGCTAAATTGAAGACGGAGATCAAATGGTTTCATGGAAGTCGCGTTTTTCACTTGGAATTCAAGTCAGCGGATGATTGAGTAATTAAGGGGGGGTCATTGTCTTGCTCAAGGACGGAGTGATACATCGTGTACCCCGTGACCTTCTGATTGATAACCGACGACGGCCATTTTGAAACAGCATCTGTTGGGACCTCACTTAGTTCGCTAATTTGTCAAAACGCCCTTTAAAGTACACTTCTTCCTCCATTTAAAATCTGGCCAAATTGTTACTCCTTAGATTTGAGGTTTAGCAACCACTTTGCCACTATAAACTAACCATGTGGAGCAAAAAAAACATGAGAGTTAATATTCATTTAGTTAAGATGAATTTTCGATTATATGCATTTTAGCTAAAGCCCTTTGGAGCTACATGTGACAAAACTGAAACTCTGGTTAATGCGCCTGATCATAAGGTTCCAGGGTTGAGTCAGTACTTGGGTGACATCGGCCAGACGGTCAAACTGAGCCTGAGAAACCTGGGTGTTGTATTTGACAAAGACATTCCGCTAGAAAAATCTTATGTAATATTGTGTCACAACACAATCTTGAGCTTGTAATCCATACATTCGTGTCTTCTTGTTTAGACTATTGTAACAGTTTATTTTTGTGTCTAAACAAGGAGGAGCTGTCTCGCCTGCAGCGAGAATTCTTCCACTCTAGTAGAAGAACTCACATTTCCTCGATACTTAAAACTCTGCATTGGCTTCCAGTTTCTTTCAGGATCAATTTTAAAATACTGGTTCTTACTTTCTTACTTCCTACTTTCTTACTTTCAGAGCTATTCGTGGTCCGGCTCCTCCTTACATCAGTGATCCTAAGCTTTGGAATGATCTTCCTCTCCCTCTGTGTTTGATGATCTACTGACTCCTTCAAGAAACATCTTAAGACATACTTATTAGTGCAGGCTTTTCCCTGATTTTCTGGGACACGTTTGTTTTTCTCTGTGTTATCTTGATCTTTTTAGTATATATTTTTGAGTATTTTTTATTTTAATGATTGATTAAGCGCTTTGTGACCCTGGGCTAGAAAAGCGCTCTGTAAATATATAAATTACTTATGTTGTCTTGGCCTTTTAGAGTTTTTAAACCTGTATGTATTTTTAACTATGTATTGCTTTTGATGGTTCAAGCGCTTTGTGACCCTGAAAAGGCACTTTACATATAACGGTTACTTACTTTCTTAATAAGCTTAAAAAATGATCTCATTTTCTTTCCTTCAGTCATGTCTAAGGGTATTAAAAAAAAAAGATAAATGCGTGAAATATGACTTCAAATATAACTTTTCACACTTGAGCTGTGAAGATTCACGCTGCTCCCACAAACCTCCCATGGGCAACTCTCCTTCTGGATATAAATGGCCCAGTAACAGATTTAATTTAGGCAGATTTGTCTCCTTTTTTTATTTATTTACCTCCTAAAATTGTAAACGATAATGGCTAGCATGCTTTAGATGTATTAACAAACTGATCAAAACGATTCCTTTAGATTATAGTGTGAAACCTACGTATAGATTTAGATAGATGTTGCTATTGTGACTAATGAATATTTAACAAAATTCACTAATTTTCTACTCTCCCTCATAGAAACATCCAAATACCTACATACTGCTCATCTGTAACACTTAGTCCACATTAGGGTGAGTAGAAAATGAGTAAAGGAGATTTTAAATTTGGGGCGAACTAACCCTTTAAAGAGAGAGTTGTCGGTGGTGAAGGAGGTCAACTTCAACTTCCTGACACTAAACGGATACGATAAGAGGAGATTCCGCCTCTGAGAAGCAAAAGGAGAATTAATGTCACATTATTTTCAGACTTATCTACGTCGTCATTTCAGAAATAGAAGTAATACAGCTGAAAAATGTCCTCCCCGGTCTGACCCGGGGCTACCGCCGCCCCCGTCCTGGAAACACTGGAAACACACTCTTGATGAGTCTGTCGAATCTTCTCCTCCTATCTCAAAGGGAGAGGCCGGCCTTTTTAAGCAGTAAGTTATTACAGGTAGATTTGTACTTGTCTGGAGTGTGCCATCAACTGGTGTTACATGAGTATTGCAATCCTTTTTTTTCCATGGTTAGGTTAAAAAAAAACCAAAACTTTCTAACAACTCCGCAAGTCACCGTAGTATAACTGCAAGTTACTGGAGTTTAACTCCAATAGACACTGTAGTATAACTCCAAGAGACACTGTAGTATAATTGCGGGATTTACTGTAATATAACTGTATGATTCACTGTAGTATAACTTCGCGAGTCAATGTATTATAACTGCAAGTTACTGGAGTATAACTCCACCAGACACTGTAGAATAACTCCAAAGTCACTGTAGTATAACTCCACGAGACACTGTCGTACAATTGCATGATTCACTGTCGTATAACTGTATGATTCTCTTTAGTATAACTCGGAGAGTCACTGTAGTATAACTGCAAGGGACACTGTAGTATAATTGCATGATTTACTGTAGTATAACTGTATGATTCACTGTAGTATAACTCCACGAGACAATGTAGTATAATTGCGTGATTTAATGTTGTATAACTGTATGATTCACTGTAGTATAACTTCGCGAGTCACTGTGGTATAACTGCAAGTTAGTGTAGTATAACTCCAGCAGACACTGTAGTATAAATCCAAGAGACACTGTAGTATAACTCCAAGAGACACTGTAGTATAATTGCGTGATTTACTTTAGTATGACTGTATGATTCTCTTTAGTATAACTCCGAGAGTCACTGTAGTATAACTGCAAGGGACACTGTAGTATAATTGCATGATTTACTGTAGTATAACTTTATGATTCACTGTATTATAACTCCACGAGACAATGTAGTATAATTGCGTGATTTACTGTTGTATAACTGTATGATTCACTGTAGTATTACTTCGCGAGTCACTGTAGTATAACTGCAAGTTAGTGTAGTATAACTCCAGCAGACACTGTAGTATAACTCAAAGAGACACTGTAGTATAACTCCAAGAGACACTGTAGTATAATTGCGTGATTTACTTTAGTATGACTGTATGATTCACTGTAGTACAATGCCGCGAGTCACTGTAGTATAACAGCAAGGGACACTGTAGTATAATTGCATGATTTACTGTAGTATAACTGTATGATTCACTGTAGTATAACTGCACGAGACAATGTAGTATAATTGCGTGATTTACTGTTGTATAACTGTATGATTCACTGTAGTATAACTTTGCGAGTCACTGTAGTAGAACTGCAAGTTAGTGTAGTATAACTCCAGCAGACACTGTAGTATAACTCCAAGAGACACTGTAGTATAATTGCGTGATTTACTTTAGTATGACTGTATGATTCACTGTAGTACAATGCCGCGAGTCACTGTAGTATAACTGCAAGTTACTGGAGTATAACTCCACCAGACACTGTAGAACAACTCCAAGAGTCAATGTAGTATATCTCCAAGAGTCACTGTAGTATAACTGCAAGTTACTGGAGTATAACTCCACCAGACACTGTAGAACAACTCCAAGAGTCAAAGTAGTATATCTCCAAGAGTCACTGTAATATAACTGCAAGTTACTGGAGTATAACTCCACGAGACACTGTAGAATAACTCCGCGAGCCACTGTAGTATAACACAAACTTTCTAACAACTACTTCATTTTCATTTATATAACGTAGAAACAACACAGTGTAAAAGATTTCACGTGATATTCCAAACTCTCCCTCTGCCCTTAAAGGAAATCCTACCAGGAATCCACGCTACAATCGCTTTAAGAGCGAATCCAAATTAAACGAATCTCACCACAGCTTGTGTCTGTCCTGCAGCGTTGCGTCCATTAATTAGACGTCTAAAAATATCAAACCCCTCCAAGACTTAATTAACCCGTCAACTTCTATTGGTGGTGCCTGTCTTTGCACGGGAGATGGATGACTTTGAGCGTTTGTGGGGTTACCTGTGTCTCCTTTATTTCACTTTGCTCTGTCTGTTTGTTTGAAATGCCTTTTTACCATCAACCCCTGGTCATTATTTACTCAGTGATGCCTTACTTTCTAGCCATTTTTTCTATTTTAATGACTGAAATGATCAGGACACTTTCGCCGCCCTCTTTATTTCCTCATTATAAACTCATGAGCTGGTGATTCTTCCATCATTACGTGGCAACCTTATCACGGAGGTGAGTCCTCTCCTATGGTTTCCTCCAGTTGAGGTTGCTTGGAATCCTTGACATGTTAAGGAAAGACTCCGAGGGCAGATTCAGGAGAGAATTTCTCTCATTTGATTTGGGAATACTGTCTGTGCAATCATGGTCTTGTGGACTCCCAAAGTGTTGAATCAAATTCCTTAAGAATGATCAAGTGGACTGTCACAATTTTTCAATTTTTCTACATGTGTAACTCAAGCTTCTAAATGTATGATTTCCGATAAGCCATCTTTCTATCGCAGTTGCGCTGTACAACCACTAGAGGTTTTGTCTGTTCGCCGTTACAAAAAAGACCTTCCATTACAAAAAAACATATGTATTCTTGTAGACCCATATTCAATACTGTACATACTAAATTTTAGCCAACATAACATATGAATCACAGAACTTACTTTACTGTGTTTTTCCGTCGAAGGTGCAGTAGAAATCTTTTAATTTTCTCTGTCTTTCTGGTTATACTGAGCTTCGACCCATTTTGACCTACGGTGCTTTAAAATCGTTCATAATGTTGGTAAACTACCGTAATAACCATAGTATATTACAGTACACTGTAGTATACCTCCACGAGTTACTGTAGTATAACTCTGTAAGTCATTGAAGTATAACTCTACGAGACACAGTAGTATAACTCTGTGAGTTATTTTAGTATAACTCCACCAGACACTGTAGAATAACTCCAAGAGATATTGTAGTATATCTCCACGAGACACTGTAGTATAACTCTGTGAGTCATTGTAGTATAACTCCATGAGACACTGTAGTACATTTGCGTGATTCACTGTAGTATAACTGCGTGAATTACTGTAGTATAACTGCAAGTTACTGGAGTATAACTCCACCAGACACTGTAGAATAACTCCAAGAGAAACTGTAATATAACTCCAAGGGAAACTGTAGTATAACTCTGTGGGTTATTGTAGTATAACTCCACGAGACACTGTTGTATCCCTGTGTGGTTCCCTGTAGTATAACTCCATGAGTCACTGTAGTATAACTGCAAGTTACTGGAGTATAACTCCACCAGACACTGTAGAATAACTCCAAGAGAAACTGTAATATAACTCCAAGGGAAACTGTAGTATAACTCTGTGAGTCATTGTAGTATATCTCCACTAGACACTGTAGTATAACCCTGTGAGTCATTATAGATTAACTCCGCGAGTCACTGTGGTATAACTGCAAGTTACTGGAGTATAACTCCACGAGACACTGTAGTATAACTGTGTCGTTCACTGTAGTATAACTCCGCGAGTCATGGTAGTATAACTGCAAGTTACTGGAGTATAACTCCACGAGACACTGTAGTAGAACTCTGCAAGTTCACTGTAGTATAAATCTGCTAGTTACTGGAGTATAACTCCGTGAGTCACTGTAGTATTACTCCACGAGTCACTGTAGTATTACTTCGCGAGACACTGTAGTATTACTCTGCGAGTCACAGTAGTATTACTTTGCGAGACAAAGCAGCATTCTTTCAGCCAGTCACCGTAGTGTTACTTGGCGAGATACTGTAGTATTATTCTGCAAGACACTGAGTTCTTAATCTGCGAGTCACTGTAGTATTTTTCAGCCTGTATGGTTTTTTTCAGCTAGTTTAATCATTTTCATAGAAGGTGTAGTTAAAACCTGAGAATCTCCGTCTATGCATTAATGCCTCATATTGAGCGTGACTAGATTAAACTCTACAAGAAAAGAAAAAAAGATTCTGCAACCTACTCTTGGGTCCCCGAGACACCATTCGAGAATTGCTTTTCAGATTCAACAAAATATTGTATAACAAGTTTTTAATTCACACAAATGCATTGTCAGCTGAGCTGAAGTCAACGAGTGGATCCAAAAAGTCTTTTTTTTTTCAACTTGTTTCAAGGCTGAGCAAATAATTTCAGCGCCATAGAATCACAGAAGTTGTAGCTCTTGTTTGTTGGTTTTTTTTTCTCCGCTGCAGCTCCGGCTCAGTGTTGTCATAAAAAGAGTGCTCGGGGACATGTTGTTGCTGATCCATCCGGCAAATTTAAGTGACGCATCGACGCGGCATTGAGGAAGCCTTCAACTTACTCTCAGGATTTAATGATTCCAGACAATGTCATATTTTATGAGTGAAATCATTGACCGTGTAAACGCACGCTTCCGATCCGCCGGCATAAGCGGGGGACGAGATGGATCGGTGGTATGAAACAAAAGGATAATGGCTCGGGAGTAGACGGGACTTTTTGCTACAGTGTTTGTAGCAGATGACGCTGACTCAGCTGCTGCTGTTGTCAGAGTAATTGAACGCTCGTGTTGGGTTCTTTTGAGGCGAAATGAGCACGAGTTTGAAGAGGAAAGAAAGACGTAGGTATTCTCCGTAATGAGCTCCGTCATTGTCACAGTCGCTACACGAGTGGGTGAAGTTAACACAGCGGGGTTTCGTAAGCTGCACAAATATAGACTGTGTTCGAGGGGTTATTGATTTTCTTTTTAATGTTAAGATACAAAACGTTCCAAACACTTTCTCTGGTACCGTTTTTCTGTCACTATTTTATCTTGATTTATTTGAGTGTTTCTCCTCTTTTTCCTGCTGCCTTAAACTTGGCATTACTTTTTTTTTGTGATGAAGATGGAATGAAAAAAGAAGAGTTATTAATAAACAGACATTCCCTGAAGTCATCATTATCCAATTTTTCTTCTCTTTTTATGTCTTGGATTACCTAAGTTCTCCTCTAGTCCTTAAAGGGCACCTAATGTGTTGATTTAAGTGTCTTTTAAATAGTTCCAATCTTTCTTTTCGCACAAAATCCTCATTATATAAAGATATTTACATCAGAAAATACCCTTAAGCCCCGCCCCGTTTTGGCTGAGAAGAAGTCTCGTCCAAGCAACCACGCCCAGGCCTAAGATTGGTCACAAAAACACGAGTTGCAAAGACTCACGTAAATTTCAAACTCACCCCTTAAACTCCCGTTTTGTATGTTAAAAACGAATAATAAAAATAAGGTTTGTTGCTTAATGTACACATTAGAAAAACACCTAAAGGCAGAAGTAACTCTCACCATGTTTACTTAAATATTTATTTTGTTTCACGATTAACATGTAGGTTCTTAACTGATTTAGGGCTTATCGGGAAGGACATTTCACCAGACTGGCGTCAGAATGTTTATTTCTAAACTATCTATTTATAACTATAATCTCGTTTGGCGAGAGTTCAGACTGGGTGAACTTTATTAAGTCATAACTTCAAAATGGAGAAACTTCGTAATAAATGATGCATTTTGAAGAGGACGACTTCAACATTTACAACATGTAAAAAGGTCATGAGAGTTGGGTTTTCACATAAGGTGCACTTTAAGACTTTTGTCTACACAAGCCATATATAGCCACTGACTGGTTGAAAACAATGAAGTACACATGCCATGACTGTAAGTGGCGCTGTTCAGAAAGTAAAAGGTATGAGCCATGCTTTTTATCCCAAAGAACAATGGCACAAATAAGGCGAGCAATGCAACGGATGGATGGGGCGCATGTTTTTTTGGCTCATTTGTATCACCCATGTATGATTCCAGATTGAAAAAGTGAACCCCCAAAAGTACATTTGCCTTATGCCTCAGAAACTTTGCGCTGCAGCTATTAGTTCAATTTTAAATCTGTCTATCTAGACAATGATGTTGGGTCGCTATTTCCGATAAGCTCGACAGCTATTGCCGGATTTTTCCACCACGTTTGTTAGGTGACAGCTATTAGGAAAGAAGAGACAGTTCAATGACAGTGAAACTGACTAAACGGTTATTATGGGCAAAAGGCCTATTTGACGGAGAGCTTCTCTAGATATGACCTATGATGTCCTTGACAGAGCCTTAAGTAGGGTTAAGATACAATGCCACTTGTAAATGATCTCCCTCCTATCAGGACTTGGGCCGACCAGAGTTTGCATTTTGAATGAAGTACCTTTTCAGGGTTTGGGGAGTTCTTCATGAAGTGCATTAGATCCTTCACTGAAACTCATTCAATTTTTCTATATGAGCATCTCATCTGATTCCAAACCATGTTCTCAGATATTGATGTCATGATTTCAATATCCACAGCGCACATCCCAGTGATAGTCTTGCCTTGACCTTATACATACAGACTTCCATCGCACCCTGGATCAAATAAGAAAGGGGCCCCACGCGGGTTTACGACTCTGGGTCGAAACAACTTTCAGCTCTGGTGAACCATAATCCAGGAGTTCAAAGAAGGCCTTTCGCTAGTACACATTACACACATCTCAAGTGACGGCTGTTTCTGAAAGAGCTCCCGCAGCAAGAAGTATCTCTCGAGGACAGAATATTGATCAAAAGATCTGACAGCACATCGGCTAGTATGGAAGTTCCTATTAATTAGTGGTTGCATGTGACCTCCAAGGTTTTCCTGGCAACATTTTATCGGAGGAAACCTTACGAAAAAAACGGAAAAGAAGCACGGTCCTAGATGTCTTTGCACGACTGCTTATTTGTGCCAAAACCAAAATCATAGCAGATTGTAAGACTTGCTTTTTAGCAGCCTCTTTCGCTGCCAACGGAGACGGAAAATGCTAAGCAGCTGCCGAAGCGCCGCGAAGGCTGTAATGTGTTGTGACTTATCACTAAAATGGTGTTGTGCAGTTCAATGGACGGAACTAACGGTGCCAGAGGTAGGAGTTCGACTCGAGTGTCCATCAAGCGGCGTAAAGCTGAAAGCAACGCGGCGCTATTCATACGGCGCCCATTCAGACACACGACTCCTGCTTTCCAAAAGACTGCTTCGCACTTACCAGGTTCCCCTCAAATACTCCCACTGAGCCTGAAGTGGATTAGCAGGAGAGCTGGCGAGCTGGCGAGAGAGCAAATGAAAGCGGGATTGTTGAACAGGTGCGTTTGACATTTTTTCGTTAAATTGCGAGGATTGGTTTCATCTTCTTCAATGGGCAATATGGGTCGGTGTGAAGTATTTCTGTAGCTGGAATATGAATGGGATTCCGAAGTAAGGACATGTGGATTCATCTATCGTAAATTCCCGATTTCGCACTGAACAAGCATGTTATCAATATAGTTACTGGTTTGATTCCAGTTGGCGTCACGAACTTGTTACCTTTGCTTACTTTCGTAGTGTGAGTTTCCTCCAGTCAGTTTGATTTAATTCCACCGACCAAATACATTCTATTAATTGATGACATAATATTCAAAGGGTATTTTGTCTAAATGTTGCCTGTGATTGTCCTGCCTTCGATGTCCTTCTCTCGGACCCTAGGAAACCAGGATAAGCTCCCCCCACTTTAGGAAATACCATCGAATGATGTATGTTATCACTTCTTACAAACAATTTGCCAATTTAGGCCATTGGACGAAGTAATAGAACGTCTATATAACTTACCAGCGAGGTGCCTTGAAGGCATCCTTATAAGAAGAAACATGGGACCCCCTTCCTATAGTCTCACCGTTTGCAGGAGGGGCCAAATGGTATAAAAGTTCTATTACGATTCGTAGCTACCAAAGAAATAATTTCCACAAATGGTTGTACAAAAAGCAGAACCTTATCACCTTCTAAAAAAATGTCATTTGCAGCAGTTGTATTAGAAGTTTATGTTTTCGATTCTCGCCCACAGGTGCCGCAGGACGACTGGGGGGGCTACCCTGGGGACGGGAAAGATGACGAAATCCCCTGCCGACGTATGCGGAGCAGCAGTTACGTCAAAGCCATGGGGGACGAGGAGAGCGGAGAGTCGGACTCGAGTCCCAAGACGTCGCCTCAGAAGAGGCCGGTGCGACCAGACGCCTTGGTCAAGGCCATCATCAGACCCAGAGACCTGCTGGACTCCCATAGGTACACAAGCGACATCAGTCGGCTCAACTTTTTGCATTTACTTCTTGTCCGTATCCACCGACATTCTTTTGTTTTTCGATACCGTTGTCATTTCTCTCGCTGTGTAAATTGCATTTTTGATGGTCCACACTTCATTTTTGGTCTCAGAAGACACTCTAAGAACTTTTTCTTGGGTCAAATCCTGGGGATGAAGTTGACAGGTTTATCCAAGACATGTGCTATTGTGCCCTAACCTGACGTTTCATTATTATGATTTAAGAGATTTGGTGCTAAGAACCACAAAGAACGCATCTCAAGCATCTTTGGTTTCAACCTCGAATCAATCTATCTGGGCTCCAGTGTGCTCTTCACTTATAATCACTGCCAGAAAATAGATTTTGTGTGGGGGTTTAGCCCTCGACTTGAAGTAGCCAATCTATCATTTCATGCACAGGCAAGTGGCTGGAGACCCTCTCGGAGATACGGCGCTGGATTCGGTCATCCAGTTGAAGTGTTACAATCATGCGGGGAAAGATTTTTTTTTTCTTGCTTGGGAATCATTGAGCACAAACCAGGTGGCGATAGTGTTATCTCCACGATAGTTTGGATTCTAAAAGGTTTGACAAACAGAGCGTGGAATCGATGAAGCCAGAAATATGTGCGAAGATGCGAGTATGAAGCTGGATGATTTAGTACTTGAGGCGAGAGGTCGTCAGCTGATCGTAGGGCACTGATATGTCCATTATTATGGTAGTAAAAAAAAACACAACTACTCACTACTACAATCACATAATGCAATGAAGCACAGTAGATTTTTATTTTTTTTAGGACTTTTATTTAATCAAGACTTCATGGGTGCAGGCCTAGCATCAATTATCTATCAATAGTAATCAATCCTTTAATTGATTTATCGGAAAGAACATACTGGATTTTTGAGACAGTAAAAATAAAATATAAAAATAATATATTAAATAATAATGTGACATTTTGCTTTTTAATAAATTGCCAACTAGTTTCATTATACAGATACGGTTTTAGTTTACGAAAAAATAGAAAAGAAATCCAAATAAAAATGAGTTACTCAGTATTTATAGGAATAAGGAATTCATTATTCCGACCTAACCCTAACTATGTTTTATTTATGTTGCATAGATTTTAATGGTTCTGGAAATACCCCAAAAAATTGTCTAGGAAAATTCCTAAACAACTTTAATGACCTAATTAAACAAAAGTAATTACAAATTAAATGGTTACTCGAGGAAAGAAAAAAAAATCCTGTTTTTTATTGCGTATTCCAATCATTTCATTATTTGTATCACCCCTATATCAAATGTTAGCATTTATAAAGCTTTGATCACAGATCTCTTATTTAAACCTACACAAAAATGTCCCAAAACACGGTAAAAACCACACAAAAATAGAAACATAAACTTAGTGGTGATGCCCATTCATTTTTAGATTTGTAACTCTCTATTCTGCCGCCAAAATATTGATCCATTAAGCTTTGCATGTTTTACTTTGTACGGATTACGGATAACTTTCTGCTCAGGAAATGAGGAATTAATCTGTAGCCTGTGATTGCCAACGGAAGTTGTGGGACTTCATATGGAGAAGTGCTCAGTGTGTTGTTCAGGTCGGTGTGGAAACGGAATGCTTTTGTTTTTCATAACTCGGCAACGGAAGAAAGCTGGTAAGCGGATTACACGATGAGACAAGCTTGAGACAATGTCACAGGGAAAAAAAGGCTACAAGCAGCTCTGTTACAGAGAGACACAAGGCAAATTAATGTGATCGTGGCAGAGAAGTACATTGTCAAGAACTCAAACTTCAGTCAGAAAGATAACGGTAATGTAAGGTCCGAGGTAGCGTCTTTTTAGAGGCTGATTTCTGTCTTTACTTTTATTCAATTTCTATTTTTAAACTGTGTTTTGCACTCCATGTTGTTGTACTTCAGATACCAAATTACTAAATTGCCTGGGACAGATTTTTCATTTCCAGTCCGTCAAAAAAAAGAACAAGCTCTTTACGCTTCTCCTAAAAGCTCCGGTTCTTCTTTGACGTCGGAATGATGTGAAAGCAGTCATTAGCAAGGATTCTATTTTAACAAAGCGAGAAATACCCACACTGTCTTTTTTTGTCCACCTGATTTGTACTTGGTGTTCAGATTTGTGGTGAACTAGAGCGATACCAATGTGGCTTGGCTAAGCCGCTACTGCTAGGTAAACTGGATAATCGGCTAATGCTGATAGACAGATAATGAAGGTAATTGGATAAAGTGCTAATATTGATAACAAGATGATTAAAAAGTGTACAACGCTAACTTTGTCGATTGCCAGATTATTAAAAAGGTAAACAGTGCTAAGAGTGTTAATTGAGCACTTTATATTTAACAATAAGATGAGCCATGCTAAGCTAGCTAGTCAATCAGTTTATGTTGCTATACAGATGATTATAGCTAAGCAGCTACTATTGCTAGCAAGTTGATTGGCCAGTTAGTTCAAAGGTGAGCCATGCTAAGCTAGCTGGTCGATCAGTTTAAGTTGCTAGAAAGATAAGTTAAAAAAGCGAACAGTGCCTAGTTAATTAGCTAAACAGCTATTATAATTTACTGCAGGATTAAAAGGTTAACGATTGTAAACCAGCTGGTCCAAGAGCCCACATTGTTAGCAAGATGAATAAAAACTGAACAATGTTTTTCTAAATAGCCACACAGATACTTTTTGCTAGCCAGGTTATTAAGAAGTAAAAATGCTAAGCTAATGAAGTAAGCAGCCAGGAAATCAAAAAGGGAACATTACTAGCTTAACAGCTACTATTGCAAGCTGGGTGATTAGCCTGATAGTTCAAAGATGAACAGTGCTCAGCTAGCTAGTCAATCTTCTTACCTTGCTAGACAGATGATTAACAATGCGAACCATGACTAGCTAACTAGCTAAGAGGCTATTTAAAATTGTTGGAAGATGAAAAGGTGGAAAATTTAAGATGGCAATAAATAAAAAGTGAACAATGCTATGCTAACTAGCTATGCAGTTACTATTGCTAGCGAGGTTATTAAGAAGTGAAAATGCTAAGCTAATAAACACAGTACATTAAAATGTGAACAATGCCATGTTGGCTAGCTAAGCAGTTACGATTGATAGCCCAATGATTGAGAAGCTAAGCTAACTAGCTAGCACATAATTATATCAATCACGCCACTGACATTGAATTTATTATATTTTTATTGAAATTATCTTATACCGCTATTACACCACCTCTTCAGTCGGGGAAATAGTGTATTATTTATTCCTTCTATGTCTCTGGGACACACATCCCTTCCTTTGAGGCTCGGAATCAATTTGACCCTCTGTTGGACCTGGGTTTGCGGCGTGGTGTGTAGCTGACACAAGCGTGTCATGTCGCAGTCTGACACTGAAGACTCTCACTGTTGTGAAACCCTCACGCCTGACACTGCCGACCCTCGGCTCTTCGGCATGCGGGCTGTTTTTCAATAACCCCACTGAACAAATTCAATAAAACATCTTCAAACTTCACGTCTTTTGCGTTGTAGTTCGCAAGTACTTTCTGATTCAAGGTATAAAATCATGAATGGCATGTTGAATGGTACGTGCAATACTCGTCATGTTCCGAAAATCACTTGAACTGAGTCACGTTCCCTCTTTTATCTGGACTCAATAGCCGTAATTGCGGAATGACCAATGCTGATGTAACAGCAGGAAGAGCTGTTATTTGCAGCCATTATACATCGAGCCCCACTCCATATTGACCGCTATGGATCGAATCAGGAGGCCCACTTGTGTCCACGGACGACAGCTGCAGTGTTATTGAGCCTGTTTTCATCTCACACACAGGGTGGATGCTGTAGGGGGAAGATAGACGATGAAAGGGTTCTGATACAACCTTGTCTCAGGCCTCAAGAGCCAGGGTTTTAACAGAAATATAATTAGGGGAAAAGTCCTTGCAGACCAGGGTTATTGGGTACTGGTTGGAATCCCAGCTTGTTACTGACTTCTAGTACTTATACGATTCTCGTTTGATTGCCCTTCATATGGTACTGCTTTAAACGTTCCTTTGACGGTCTCTAATAGGTCCACAATACACCCCGATAATTGACCCTGTTATCCAAGGTGGATCTTCGAAGGCTGACACCTTCTCAACTAAAACACGGAGACACATCCGTAGCTCAAACCAGTGTCACTTCCTACCCGAGTCTTGTACTTTAACAATTTGTGGAGAAAGATGAATCCAGAGTGTGTAACGGGTCGCTTTATTTGCCGCTTCAAGTCAAAGAAAATACAAGTTTCAAATAACGACTGGACCGGACCCACTTCTCCAGGCGACTTCACAGATTGACAGTCCCGGGCAGAATGGTCCCGAGCTGTAGAAGGCTCGGTATTTTTAAGTCAAATTTCCCGTCCAGGAGGTCGTCTTTTTCCAGCCAAATTGTTCTTTCAAATTCCCTGTGTCACCGATCCCCCACTGAGAGAGTTCCTATTTTGTCTCGTTTTAATTTAATTATTTAAATGTTCTCGGCCGGGGGTCACCTTTCTTCCTGGGGTGTCGCTGGCTTCTCTTCTGTCTTTCGCTCCCACTCCGGGGTCTCTCTAGCTTCGTTCTTTGATAAACAATTTAATGTGTGATTCGCAAACAAACAAATGTTTGAATTTAAGGGTGTCGAGACTCTAATTCTGATCCAAGCTTGTCTTGAACCTGTAATCAGTTGTGAGTGGAATGTTGATTGTGAATGTGTGTAGACAAACGTTTATCCCGCTCTTAGATCCAACGAGTAAATTGTACTTTATATTTTGATTACCTTTTAGCATTAATTTAAGTATGGCGTAAATATATATAACAATTTTAATCCAACAATACAATATCTGTTTTTAAATAGCCTTGTCCATCCAAAGCAACTTGGATAACAGTGGAATCACATGTAGTGCCAAGGATGCTTCTTATTTATTTCTTGATTTTCATCTTGGCTTTTCATTAAGGGGTGCTCACTTTGAATTTAGTATTAAAAGAAATATACTATTGTTAAAAAAAATCCCCTGAAGTAAGCGTAACTACATTAGATAAATACTTAACGTATGCTCATGCCAATTGCTCATTTAATGGCAATTTTACTTTTACTTAGATCTGGCTCTCTTTCGAAAATGACCATCCTGCCTTTTCTAAAAGAGCTCAGACACAGTTCCGCTCTAACGATAAGCTCTTTGAAAACCAACAAACTGATAAACGAGTGGCCTAAATGTGGCTCCTGGGGGCATCGGTGAAATAAAAGCTAAAAAGTATAAAAGTGATTGCAGACTAGCTTGACAGGCGGGCTTTTTCGAGGAGTTAAGTGCCTTTGAGCCAAACATTAATCCCTTGAAGTGTAAGTTCTAGGTCTTGTTGATTCATTGAAAGTAATGATAGTCATCCCTCAGGGGCTCTTTTTGGTAAAAAATGATTGCAATATTTATTATTGAGTCTCTACTAGGCGTGTGGGAAGGCTCCGGGGGTGATGAAGTCAACTGAAATTTAGTACGCTGTTGTCCTGGAGCTAGATACTAAACCCGGTATTGCTCATGGCGCCTCCATCTTGGCAGCCTCAAGTTTAATTTCCCAATCAGAACTTTTTTTCTGATATTGGCAAACACGATTTTCTGGCTCAAATTAAAGGAGAGCTGAAAGTATTTGTCCTCAACTATTTGCTCCTTGTAAATAAAAAAACAACCAAACTTACTTTGTAAACATTTTCATTTATTAAGTATGAAAGTGGTCCCTAACCTCTATTGCAGTCCAATTCAATGGCGGCATGATTTACACTGCCCGGCCATCGACGTCTAGCAAGAAATGTAATAGAACTCACTTTAATGCTTGGTGTGTTTCCATATCGCGCACTTCTGCACTTACACTTAATATTGTGAGTGCACAAGTGCGTCTCAATGAGCAGTGTTTGAAAACGTAGTTCGCAATGAGCACTCAATTGGTTCACTCAAATGGCCAGAAGATTGAGTGTGGATCAATGGACACTTTCCACCCTTAACAGTAGATGACGCTAAACGTTACTTCACTGACGTCGCATCTTCAGAGCAGATACCAGTGTAAATGTCTAGAGTAAACAGAAATTTTACCACAAAACAACCGTACTAACAAAATGTATTACAACTTAATAACCTGTTTCGATTTGCTAAAAGGGCTGTAAAGTGTTGGACGTTAGGGTTCCAACGCCCGGTTGCAATCAGTCTTAAAAAGTAGTGGAAGAAGAAGCTGTCGAGTAATTTCCAGGTAGGTGCGTAGAGTCAGTGTTTGATTTTAACAGTTCTACCCTGTCGAAATTTGAACACTGCAAGAAATGCACTGTCTTACAATGTACTGTAAAGCAGTGCACTTTAGAGACGTGCACGATTCGGGACAAAGCACTGGACTGGGATTTAGGACAATGACACTAGCAGTATTTACTTGTTTGGCGTTTTGAGAAGAGTCCATTACTTCTTTGAGGACTGGTACTGGTTTGTGGCCCAGTAGTTGCGACAGTGCAAAAGTCTAAAAAGAGTAAAGCTATGAACCCAATTGAAAATGATCCGTTAAGGTTGATGCCTTAAACTCGACTCTTCTATTTCTTCTGAAATAATAGTGTTTATGTAGCTCCATCTCAGTGAACCATTTTATCTAATTAATATCGTAATCGTTGTCGGAAAGGTCTGTTTTCAGAACCTGTTGGAATTGTCTAAATCGCACATATCATCAAGGCTTTAGAACTTGAGATACACCTGCAGGTGAATCTGGTCTATTTTTGCGCAGTCCTACATCCAACTATACCGTGAATGCAAAGATGTCGTTCTCTGCTTTCCTATCATTCGGATAAAGTAAAGTTGCAATCACTTTCAATTCGTACACCCTGTCGATGGCTACAACACCAAAAATAAGGCGTAAAATTCGGTTAATTCAACGTAATAGGTGTGTTTTTTAAGAGTGTAATATACCAGTGGAGGTCATCACACAGTCCTCATGTCTATGTGTTTCCATGTACCATTTAAATATTGCATCGTCCGGGCAATACTTTACTGTTGCAACAAACATCCTGGCACTTTCATCGCAAAAAAGAGTCATACTTCTTCACCCTAATGTTTGCAGCACTTTGGTGAAAACTCCCAAGCAAACATTTAACACACCACAAATCCATTGGACCTTTGCCTGGAGAAGTCACATCCATCCAACTCCCACTTGCGGGAGGCAGTAACTGTGTTCTCTTCTCTACCCACAGCTCTTACCGCCTGGATAAAATCAACAGTGACATGCGTAACTACATCACCAATTTTGCTGCAGACTTAAGGTGAATACGGAGTCAGTGCCTCCCTTTTAACAACTCTGTCGCAGCCATGTTGCAGTGGTCGCACTCGGGGGGGCCCGGTTGGCCGGCTGCCCCGCTGACACACTCAATATGGTTTGCCTCACAGTGCAAACACTCGAGACCTGTCAACTTAGGGGGTGGTCACGCGGGCTACCTACTCTGTAAGCCACAGCTAATCGAAACCACCGTTGCTCAATACCGGTCGACGAAATCATTCAAATTTAACGACTTCACTTGCAAAAGTTGCTCAGCTGTGAACGGCCTCCTCGATGACTCCTTCGCCCCAAACACATCTTTTATCCCGAAGCTACCGATCCTCTATTAGGGGTCTCTGGTTCGAGACACACCTGACATGAATTGATAAATACTTTAAGAAAGAAGTTGTGGTTGAATTGGGGATCGTCAATTGTTGACAATGAACATAATAAGTAACAAGAGATAACAGTAATAATAATAAAAATAATAATAATAACAATAATTCATTTTGTGGACCGATAAATCCAAGCAGGCGACAGCATGCGGCCCATGGGCCAAACTTTACAAGTCAACATGAAACGTATGAGGTGGAATTTTTTCATATTTTCGTTGGAGTCCAAAAAAGTCAATATTCCGATGCAGGACATCATCCCGGTCTTGAATCTTCTAGCGCTCATCTTGCCAATTGAGTAAAATATATATATTTTTTCTGAAGCAGGGACGCCCAAAGTGGACATAAATGGAACTGTGGGAGAAACCAATTCATGTTTTTAGTCATGAATTCAGAGATTTTTTAGGCTTTTAAGTATCTGTAATGGATCTTTTTTTGGTATATTATATATGTTTTTAGTTTAAGGCTCGAATGATTAATGTTTTGAATCGTACAAAGCTTTCCCAGCGAGATGGGTTCAGGGTGCTAATGAAGCTCTGTGACTAGAAATATGTTCCTTGAGAAGATGAATGGATTAAAAAACAAGTTTTTCACGTACTGAAAAATGTTTGTAATCATCTGACTTTGTTGGGTTTTTTTTCGAATTCTTTGATCGGTTTCTGGTCCTCTCCACAGTCAAAGTTACCACCTGCAAGCGTCGATGCATCCCAACATGGCCCTGGATCCCTCGGCCAACTACAACTCTCCAAAGTTCCGCTCCAGGAACCAGAGCTACATGAGGGCCGTCAGCACTCTCAGTCAGGCCAGCTGTGTGAGCCAAGTCAGTCAGGTGAGTCAAAACTCTACAAATGAGTCGCTTTAATTAGAGGATTTCAGTCATTTATTCGTGAAAATTTGGTGGAATAAAGAAAAATAACTCAAATGAATATTTTACATTTTCTTTTCTTGAATGTATAAAAGAAGAAAAGAGTCTTAAATTAAGTAAATGTATTCATATTAAGTGGGAAATATATAGTTTTCTCTCATTTTTTGGGTCAAAATAGTCAAATTGTTGGCAATTTTATGAAGAATGTGTTTTAGCTTTTTATAATGATCTAGTGCCAAATCTGTCCAGCAAAATAATTAAAGAATAACATAGCAACATGTACAGTTACATATATAACTTAAAGAATAAAATCCTTTTTCATGACCTCAGAGATCGTAAGTATAAATTATTTTAAAATGTACAATTATATCGTATAAATATGATTCATCGAAGGAAATGTAATCTAAGTTTTGTTTTGAATTTACTTAGGCTTGAATAAAGCGTCAATAACTTAAAGGCCAAAACTACCACCTCAATCATTTTTAACTGTTTTGTTTATATCCTGCTGTAACATAAACATGTCTTATAGTTCTTTTATCATTTCTGCCAACTCTTTCAGTAGCGTTTCTAAAAAGATAGCAACACATTTGTTTGTCTCTGAGGGGAGCCCAGTGGGATCACAAATGGAACATGAAGCTTGCAGGTTAATACCTTTTAAAAAAAGGAATAAATCAATATCAGATAAACACAGATAGTACAAGCTGACGCAAGAAACACACTGAAAAACAAGAACCAGAGAATCCATCCGTTGGTTTTGGCTCCATGTTCTCACAGCAGGACCTTTTATGACTCACTTTCGGGGCTGATTGGACACGGGAGGGCTAATAAGGCGACGCTTAAAGGAGGCACACAGCCGGGGCGAATGAGGCAGCGAATTCCCCCTTTTTTCTGATAGGGCATGTAATTTAGATGTTTTCTCTGTATGTGTTTGGTAATTGTAATTTCATGTTCTTGTGGGAGTCCCAGAACTGAGGTAGCACAGAGGCACAAAAATATAGGCAGTGACTTGACAACTCAAAAAGCTTGGATGCTGTTTAAGGTAAAATCTTGGCCAACAAAGCCATTGTATGTTGCTCACAAGCTAAACACATACATGCAGAACTTAGAACAGAGTGTGTACACTTTAGGTTCCAAATTTTAAGGATACTCTTTTGTGCCTTCCAGGTCAGTGAAACGGAAATCAACGGCCAGTTCGAATCGGTTTGCGAGTCAGTGTTCAGCGAGGTGGAATCCCAGGCCATGGAGGCTCTGGATTTACCAGGCTGTTTCAGAACCCGAAGCCACAGCTATCTGCGTGCCATTCAAGCCGGCTACTCCCAGGATGACGACTGTATCCCCCCCATGGCCTCCACCGTCACATCCACCATCAGAACAACAACAGGTAAGAGTTGTACAACGCGACTTTGACAAGTATGGATTATTGATCGTTGACTTGTTAGTGTGAATTTGGATGGACTGTGCGACGGCTCTAGATGGTGGCATGACCTCCTGTTGATGAAGCCACATGTTCATCCAACTGTATTTGATTTGATACAGTGCCTCATCTGCTCATCTATAGGAACGCATCAGAGTAAAGCTATGAACCCTATTGAAAATGATCCGTTAAGAATGTGAGAAAAGGTTTCCTTCACTTTGGAACACCCACATGACTAGACGTGGTACACAAGGTGCTTTTCATTTACTCGAAATCCTTTGCAACGACAATTTCATAGACCTCAATGACGTAAAGCAAAAAGTAGTTGAGTGTTTCTGTTGTGGAAAAGCTACAATAAAGTGTGGGTATGTGTAGCTAAGAGCAAGAACATTTTAGTCTGATGTCTTTTCTTGTTTATAAAAAGTAAGTTAGCCACCAATATCAACTTTTTGGTACAAGCTTGCATTTCACTCTAAAACAATGTTCGTTGGTTTTTGCCGGGTGGACGGAGAAAATGATTCGCTCCTAACTTGGTGAAGAATGAAGAACAGAAGAAAAGCGAAAAAAGGGGAAAGTGTGTGTCCCTCGCCCCCCTTCCACACCCTTTTGCCTTGCCTCGGAGAAACAACCGAGACTTTATTTGCGAGGGTCAAACGTGGTGGCATTTGGAGATGATGTGCTTCTTAAGAATTCACTGTTTGCTTACACTGCTTTTGCAATAAATGAGGGTTCAAATTTGAATAAGTCTTAGACTGCAGTGATTGCAGTGATCCCATTTTTTCAATAGGGTTCATACTATACAGCCTGATCGGTGGCAAATTGTTTGCAAGCTTTGCTCATCTTTGCCTCTTTTCATTGCACAAAGTTCACATTTCTAGTACGGGACAAGAGAGGCAGACAAAGTCCATAATTATCACTATTTTTCTCCTGATTCTGGATAGTTTTTGCTTTGTGCACTGAAAAGAAGTTGAGAATGCATGCAATAAATAATGGCTGTGAAGGCAGTGTAAGCCATAATGAGTCAAAATGAGAGTGCTCTGTCAATGAGGTGTACACAAAGTGGTCAATTCGGGGGAATGGTTATGTAGGCACTTATGCTGCTATTATCTTATTTTGACTCATGACATCCAGTGCATGACTTGATGTTTACTAGCATCTGGCGATAAAAGCACATTCTCTCCAGTTGCTCTCACCTGTGGCCTTATTACAAATACGTATCTACATTTGTCTTCCAGACAGAAATTATGTACAGGAAGACTCTTGTTTACCAGACAAGACCAGTTTACATGAGGACCTGGCTGAAACTGTCCCTTTGGCTCATGACGATCTAGGCTGCCCCATCCGAAGAGACAGGATTGGCCAAAAAGATAACACAGGAGCGAAAGCCAAACCTCTTTCTGGACCTCCCGTATCTCCAAGCCTCTTCCGATCTCCACGAACCAGCGCCGAGGACGGACCCTCACCAAAAGCCATTCAGGCTAGCATTAAAGAGTCGGCAACTCTGGCCGCCGCCATTAGCATGCAGTGGAAGGAAGAAGTTTCCGCTATGCGCAGAGAGCTTGCTGATCTTAGGAAGGACCTTTGTAAAGAGCTGCGTGCTTTCAACAGTAATTTCAACATGTTCACACAGCACTACAACACGTGGTCACCTCAAGGCGGGAATGTGGCTGCTGGAGCCGGTGTAGGGATAGGGGTTGGATCTGTTCCAGTGGCTGAAGAACAAGCAGGGGCAGGAAGTTCCACCACAGAAAAACCTACAAGAGGCTTAAGAGAGAAAAGGCCAAGAAAAGTATCTGTTGGGACACAAGCTAGAAGCAAGGTTTTGGTCCGGCAAAGCACAGCAGATGCCGCCGTTAACTGTCCAGAAGACAAAGACGAGAAGAAAGGTTGCCGCAGAAGTTTGCCAAAACAGCTCTCGATGGACCCCAGCATCCTTGCCTCACCACAATCAATGTATGTAGAAAGCGCCATCCCTCTATCTTTAGATCCAATTCTACTAACCTCTGCTAAGCCAAGCCAAACAGAGCCTTTCCCGCGCACTCACTCCAGAGCCAAACCGCAGAAAGAGATGCCGGCTCATGAGAAGATTTTTCTTACTGATTTGACGCCTAATGAGCCAGACATGCCTCAAGATTCAGAGCCACTTCTGGCTGACAGAAACTCTTCTCAGAATTCAGACCGAGAACTTGTTCTTTCTCAGCCTACAAGCACTGCCAGTGAAAGCAGTTCACAGATTACTCAGCTAAGTGACAACCCGCCTCTCCCTGAAGTTATTGATAGAAATATTCGATTGCCATACCCAGTCCCCGTAGTTACTGTCTCGCCACCTGAGGAACTGGGTTTTGACGATTCATGTGATTCTGAATCGTTTGTGGTTGAAGGAAAAAAAGATCAACATACTTTCTGTGAAGGATTAGAAGATATAAATCCTTCTTATGCCAGAGAAATTGATCCTAATCCATCTGGTAGCTCAATAATAACTTTACCTAAATCCACTGTAGTTGGCCGCTTCACTGTGTGTGATGTTCCTGTGGATGTTGATATTGTAATGCCATGTAATTTACAGATTGACTATGAATATCCTTCAATAGTGGTGTCAGAGTACTTTGACGAAGACTCACCTAAAAGTCCTACAGGCAGTGAAATTGAGCCCGAAGACTTCCCTTCTAACCTTGAGGGGATGTCACCTGATCCCCCTCAATCAGAAGCTGAAGAGTGGCCTCCTGTTCCTGAACCAGTAGCTCCAATCTTTCAAGCTGATTTGGTTCACTTTGACCTAGTGATGCTCACCTCATTTGACCAAGACGATCTTGACTCTGTGTTTATGGACCCAGAACCAGATCCATTTGACTTAAGTTTTGACTCTCCTTGCAATACCAATATAGACCCACTTTTGTATCAGTCAGATTTACCAATTTCCACCCCTGGTCTTCAAGATTCTAAAGAAACCGAGTTGCATAAGGAATGCATCGTTCATTTGCCAAAATCTGTATCCATTATGTTTCAAAAATCCCCTTTGCCACAAGTGACTGTAACAATATCACCTCCTAGTTCTGTATCACCTGACACTTCATTTGAAATGGATTGTGGACCAGCTAGTCCATTGCCTGATCTCCCAGAGGCAGAAGTTCTACCCCCAAGTCCGGAGAATATAATGGCTGCACCTTTGGGCTTGGCCCAGGTTAGGTCAGATACAGAGAGCCTGGACTCATCCCATGACTTTGGGGCAAGAATCCCACTCAGCCGAGACAGATCCCCAAGTCAAGAGACATTCTTGTGGTGCCGCTGGCAGAAAAGGGCGCGCAGAACCGAATCGCTGTACAGGAGCGCCAGCGTGGAACTCTGGAGTGGAAGATACGAGTACAACAGTGCAGAAATCACATATGTGTCTCTGACTTTGTGATCTTATACCTCGATATAAGCTAAGAAAATGTAGCCTTGAGTTAATAGACAGTTTGTAGCTGGAACCATAGAGAAAGTGCAATATTCTGTGTGGACTTTGTCTGAAAAAATGACTGCAGTGTAGCAGCAATAATTGTTCCTTGAGAACTTGAAAAGTAAGTCCTTTGATGATGAATATCTTCCGGAAACCTCATGGAAATGAAAAAAAAGACTTCCCTAATGGATTGGAAAAGACATTTCACCTAAATATTTTTTGAGAGACTCGTCACAGACGATACATCGTAGGTGTTGACAATCCTCGCATTGACTGTGAAACCTGATTTGAACTGTTTGTGCGATGTCACTCCTAAACAGAGTGACGTATATCTCGGCAGTTATCATATAACTTTAAACCACAGAGGCGTCTTGGTCAAACAAAGAATCCGTCAGACAGGTGGGTGACCAAGAGTCTACCTGAATAAATTGACTTGAATGCAGCATTTAAAATAGACTTGGTAGTAGCTACTGAAGGAACTTGAAAAAGATGTGAATCAGTCCATAAACGAGGTTATTACGAATATCTGGGAACCGAAGAGAAAACAGTGCCCCCTTTCCTTAACTTTGATTCATGTGCTCCTAGGTTCAACACGATAGAGTTTTGTTACCCAAGATTTTGCGGGACACATAAAAGATGAATTAGCTGTTTTATTTTTTGTAATTATTATGTTTTGTTACTGATAAGAAATCAAAGAGTTGCCAGAACTAAAAGAAACGAGTCCAAAAAACAGAGTAATTGGATTAATAATATATATTTATTTATTTATTTTAATATAATACCGTTTTTGGTGGGGACATCTTTGCATTTGTGGCTTTTTCTCTGGGCAGTCCAAAAACATGAAAACAGAAGTACTTTTGTTTTTATATCTGATCATTTTCCCGGCCTTACGAAGTGTAATTTGGCACCGTATAAAAGCCTTTTCAACTTATTCTGTAGATTTTTTTCAAGTTATTGATTCATAATTATCCATTTTTACACAGAATTTGAAAAAAAAAAACATTAGTCCCTGATTCAAAATCGAACTGTTTTTGGTTGTTTTTCAAAATATATGTGCGTCCACTTTCACATCAAAATTATCATGTAAAATACAATACATTAAAGTTTAAAGAAATATATTTTAAAGGTTCTCTATTAACTGATTTTGGAGAAAAAAAAATGACAATGATAACAAAGACTGTTTTATATGCGATGCTGTGTTGTCTCTTTAGATCCTTAAAAAATATGGAATCAAAGTGTAAATTTTGCACAAATTTATGATGTGAAATAATTCTCTATAATTATGTAAAGACATGTAGCCTCGATGTACACAACTAAATTACCTTAATTTAAATGCATATATAAATGTACATTCTCTTAAAAAATGTGTAACATATATATATTTAATATATTCAAAAGAAAATCTAGTATTTATTAAAAAAAATAAAAAAAATAGTCTTATAACTATAACAGACCAGGTTGATTTTCATTTTATTTTACTGTACTGGTGCTCAGGAATCAATGAATCAAACTCAAATCATTATAATGACGCAACAAATTGTACAAGATGTTGTGGCTTTTTACTCTTTGTTTCTGCAATGTTGCATGACTGTTGACCTCAATATTGTGTTCATTTCAGAGCCAGACTGAAAATTTTCATTTTGTACTGAAAGCAAGGAGAGGCTTGCAAAAGAAGACGCGGGACTCTCTAATGAACTCAAAAGCCAAATCTGGAAATATATCAGCCGCCTCAGTCGAATTAATTGGCTTGACGCGGAGTCGCCCACCAAAGTCTCGCTCTAATGAAGTGAACTGAAAGAATATTTTAGCGCACCGAACAGAAATCCTTTGTGTTGTTCTAAATTAAAAATGTGCCTGGCTCTTAATGAAGCTGGGTAAGAGTCCGTGTAAAATAAACTTTAATTTGTTAACAGAGGTTATATTTCAAATGTATCTTTGGAATTCTGTAAAAATATGGCAACATGTACTTATCATTTACAGGCTTATTAATAAAATGACATGAAAAGGGGAAAATTCGACATCGTGTTTGTTTTTTTGGTTTCTATTTTGAAATGTCATCCATTGTTCCACCATCTTATCCTACCTTGTTCAATCCAATTGACTTCCAAAACATTGTCTCCAAATGTGGTCCTGTCATTTGTGATCTTCTTCTTTTTAGTCACTCCCCCTGACAACCTCAGTACATTCGTCCTAATCGCTTCCAAACAAAACATCTCAGTATTGACGACCACTGGCAGATGAAGCTTACAAACCACTGTAGATCTCTACTGGTTAACAACGTTTGACATTTTATTTGTACCCAGTACTTTATGCTCACCTATTCCATCGTCCATTCCATTGTGTCTACAAGGTCTAGACCAGGGGTCGCCAACCTGTTTGCTACTGCTAACAACTGCCAAGGGCACCATGTGACCCGAAGGGCTACCATAATGTTTCAATCAGATACCATTGAAGGTTCTCATTCATCTAGGTCATGGTTATCCAAAAGGTTGTAAAGCGAGTTCTAGGAAGACGTTCCACTTATCATCCGAGAGGTTTCTTCAGGTCAGAATGTGGAAAGGTGCTAGCCAGAGTGGGAAGATGGTTTGAAAGAGAAGTTTAAGAAGCCGTCTTTAATGGGTTGGATAACCCTTCTCTCTACAGAGGTGCGGGTCTCAGGCATTCCCCCCAGCCAAATACAATGTAGTCCTGAGCTCTCTCAATAGAAAAGTCTCCAAGGAACCCCAACTGGAATCAAATTATGGTCACACCCTAATGGACAGTGAGGTTTAACGACCCTCTCCAGGTCTTTAGCAAACTGATGGGTTTCTAATCCCTCACCAGGCACATGACCCTGATGAGTTCCAACCCATACTTTTATTCCAACTCCTCCCTATTGTTCCCTGGTCCTGCCCCTTGCAGGATATATACTGGCTCCTAACCCCAGCTCATTTGGAACTGATTAAACCTCTCGGATTATTGGTGAAGCGTCTTCCTAGAACTCTACACAGTCCAGTTGACTCACATTCGAACCACTTGGTTAAGATAATAAGATGGGTGCCAGGCCCAGGGGCTACTCATTTGGTCTATATCAAACCCTAGTTAAGATTTACGCAAACTACCAGAAACAACCAAGCTGTGGGGAGTAATGGTATATGTAAAGCAGAAGCACCTTTCACGAAAAAATACTATATTTGTGTGTCCATCACAAAGAAGACTTGTCTTACTGACATACTGTACATTCACATGTGGCATCATCTTTAGTTGTCCTCAGCACGATGACATGCAAGGAGAAGGGTGTTGTTAGGGATACAGCCAAGCAGCCTCTCAGCTGGGGATAAGAAAATTCTTTCAATCACAGTGAAAGTTGAGATTCTCGCCATTTCACTGAAGTTATAATCCATGAGTGTTTTAGGTAAGAAGAGGTCTTCAATTTTTGACCCTGACCACGTCAACCAGCTTGGAGTGGATATTTCGCCCAGGACGTTGGATGTAATAATTTGGGTAAATGACTGTTGACATGTGACGTTGTGGACAAGATGGATGTTGAGGTATGGCACATACTGGTTCGGTTTACTGTCCCCCTATAGCTGGAGCATGATTCTGCAATTCTCGTGTGAAATGGAGAAACTGCGGTGTTGTGCCACCTCCTCTAATTTGGACAGTGTGGGGCATCGTGGTGCTGCCCTTCCACTTCCATCGGAAATCTGTGGTTACAGTGCGTAAAGCACCTAAGGCATTCTACAGTGAGTCATTTGTTCACAAATTTATACCCAGCATATCTTGCTCAGGGGTACAATAACACAAAAGGACATGATTCTTCATGAACTGAGATTGAACCAGTGACCTACCAACCTATCAAGTTATGCCATAGGAAGTATAACCCAACGCAAAATACATTTATTTTTGACTCCAAAGAAGTTGACACATTTAAATGTGTTCCCTGCTGTAAAAGCAACATCCTTTAGCCAGTACTAGCCAGGTGTTATAGCTTTAGCTTCCATTGCGATGTTAGGTAGTAGAAACGTTCCAATACAATGACAATAAATCAAAAAAAAATTTGGTAATGGGAATGATCCAGATTGATCGTGGCGACCTCAACTCAGAGTTCCCCATTAGAAGATGAATACGTCGTAACCGTTTTTGAGTGATGGTTCCATCGTGATGTCCTCTCAATATTTTAATCCCTGGTACATTTTTCGTGACCGTGGAATCATAAATCCACATCAGAATCATTGATCGTTGTGGAAGCCTGGAAGAGTTCCATCGCCAGTCCGGATAACATTTACCTGGATTAGAAGGATTTATGTTCTTTCCCAATTTTTTAGTTAATTGTCACAGGGGTCGCCTTCTGGATCACAAGTACGGAGAGTAAAATATCAAGTTTTTTTTGGGTATGATCCTGTGTATGTGGGCGTATGTGCCCACGCCTCTGAACATCCACCCCACTCCCTTGTTTTCAGGGGTCCAGTTCTGCCTGCCCTCCACCTGCAACCTTGATCGGACTTCTCAACAAACCCCAGGTAAAGATGATCCGGGATTTTATCACGCCGCGATTAAAAGTTGTCAGCCTTTCAGCGTTTTCTGTGGATTCTTTCTCTACCGTGGGCGTATTCAGTGTCAACACGATGACCCCCCTTACCTTACTTATGATCTTTCTTGCTCAAAAGATTTGTCAAGGTAGCCGAAAAACTTCACTCCATCTGTTTCCCTTCCTCTCATCCCTCTATCCTCTTAAGACCCTTCCCTTCTCCCCCCTTTTTTTTCAAATCCAATCGAGAGGAAAGACTTTTGATTATCTGACGCGAGCAACGCACATCGCAGATTGTCAAACCAACTTGCTCATGTACGGCAACCTCTCAAGTCTGCTTGTCACATGAGAAAACCTCACACATGGAAACACAAAAATAGTAGACATTTGGATACTTCTAAAAAAAACAGTTCTGAGGCTTCTCACGCTTGCATCCAGTGACTTGAAACGCAGATGAAAACCTCTCAGATATCACAGGGAAAACCTCTCTTACTCTCTTCTGTGAAACATCTAATATCTACCCTTGCATATTTTGGATTGTAAAAAAAACATCTTTTACATATGAATAAAAGTCGGTATCGGTGTGAAAACTTCTCACTGCTACATGTTAAATCGTTTTGCTCAATAATATTAAAATCATTATTTTTGTACTTTTTTTGTAGTTTGTTTCTGATATTTCCTGCTATTTCTTTTAACGTTGGGATAATGTAAGTAAGTAAGTAAGTAAGAAATATTTATTTATATAGCGCTTTTCCAGACCAGGGTCACAAAGCGCTTAAACAATCAAAACAATACTCAAAAAAGTACATACTTTAAAGATCAAGATAATACTGAGAACAACACAGGAGTTCGAGAAATTCAAGGAAAAGCTTGAACAAATAGAAACATCTTAAGATGTTTCTTAAAGGAGTCAGTAGACTCCATCAAGCGCAAAGAGAGAGGAAGATCGTTCCAAAGCTTAGGAGCAACAGCCTGAAAAGATTTCTCTCCTCTGGTCCTGAGCCGTGTGCGTAGAACCATAAGTAGATTCTGATCCACAGACCTCAGAGCCCGAGCTGGGGTGTAAGGCTGGATCAGAACAGTGATGTAAGGAGGAGCCTGACCATGAATAGATCTGAAAGTAAGAACCAGAATTTTAAAGTTGATCCTGAAAGAAACTGGAAGCCAGTGAAGAGTTTTAAGGATCGGAGAAATGTGAGTTCTTCTACTAGAGCGGGTTAGAATTCTCGCTGCAGAGTTCTGAATCAATTGCAGGCGAGACAGATCCTTCTTGTTAAGACATGAAAACAAACTGTTACAATAGTCCAGACGAGAAGAAACAAACGCATGGACTGTGACTGTTGTGAGGGCTATTATGCAAAATATTTATATACAAAAGGTTGGATTGATTTTTAGCTGCGGGAAAAAATGGAAACAAAATGGCAAATGAAGACAAAATACTATTTGAAATAGCACAAAATGCTAAGGTAGGTGTTGCTGATTGATGAGTCACATATATGAACTCAACTAAGATGTTCTTAGCACGTTAGCTATTCGCACGCTGGTCAGGTTCTCCTGGTCACGTGACCTTCTAATCTAAATTGAGTCTCGCAAAAAAACACACAAATCACATACTAATGTGCCTCCGCCCGGGCCGCTGCGACGCGCTCGGCATGTGAATGCGGTTTTGTTCGATGCCCTTGCGTCAGGCCGGGGCGGTAAGTGAGTAGGGTTTTTTTTTTTTTTTCTTTTTTTCTTTCCCTGGCTCCGCTCGCCTCAGATCAAATCTAAATGCTGAGTAATGCCGCCGCCGCCAAGATGGAAGCAGGAATTATAACTCATCCCTGCATGACTGGCCGCCTAATAACGGCTCTATTTTCATCCTCCTGCTGAGTCATGCCCCCGTGAACGGGTCATCTCCTTCTTCTCCTTGTGATCCCGCGTTCATCCTGTCTCTCTCTCTTGAACGTCTATTTTTTTATTTTCACGCTAATGCTTCTTGTCACCGTGGAGAAGTTAATTTTGTGAATGGACGTCAGCGTGAGTCATTAGAGCGTTGAACGCCAGTGTTGCTATTTATAAGAACGGGTCGAGAAAGAAGTCAAATCGTTTTTGCTTTAAGTGATGAGTGAAGAACAAGAACGGAATGGTAAAATGTTTACTTCAATACAGACCCAAGCAGTATTCGGCCTGGGGGCCAGATGTGGCCCTCTGATTATATCTTTCCGTCCCAGGGGAGGTTTGAACAACAAACAGTTGTGATTTTAATTCCTTTTAAATATTTTTCCTTATTATATACTATTTCTGTATTCTTATATGTGTCTAGAATGTATTGAACTATCTTATCTTAATTGTTACTATATTTTTTAATATATTAATAGTACATATACAATTTCACGTCTTTTCATTTCTGGAGTTCAGGTCCAGCTTTCAAAGTTCCTTCCGGTCTTTGTTTATACCCCACACCAGAATTTGAAACATCCTTAAATATGTTACAAATATTAGTTATATTGATTAATATTGAATAATACATCGCAAAGAAAAACAGATTTTGAAGAAAGTACTCGATTCTAGATAATTGTTCCTTGTTTTTTTTTTACTTGAAACTTGAATCATTTGGTTTAAAACATTTCTGTTAAATCAATGCAGACAAACTATATTTACTTCTTTTTAAATAGTTTTCCTAAACATTTTCAAAATTTAGGACATTTAGACATAAATAAAAAGATCTTAGAGAAATACATTTGGATTATTTATAGCTTTTCTCAGTACATATTTAGGCAATCACTGGTAAAAAAGAATACTTGTGTATCCTTTCCAACCAATGTATGAGGCTCTAAGACACATGAGACAGTAATTATCCGTGCTCTGTCAATACTTGTGTGTTCTCTGGTAAAGCAAAGCTCAAGGGCTCTATTGAAACCTCAACAAGGTCAGGTGTCCTTCTATTGCCTTGTAAAAAACAAACCCAGAACAAGCTTTCCTTTTATTGCAGCATAATTAATCCATAGAGTGTTTGTCTTTCTTCTGGTCCCGACTCAGAGGTATCTGATTCACTCTTTGATCAGCTCTAAAAAACACCATTCGTGCTGGAGAGCCTTCGGCTCGTACTGACACACACCGAGGGAGCGTTAGAAACATGTCGAAGCCTGAATCCATCGAGAGCTCCGCGTTAAATCCACATTCTCAATCGCACGTTGCCGTCAGACACATTTGAGTGACGCGTCCTCCACTGAATGTTCCACATCTGAGTGCTTCTCGTGAGCACCCTGAGCCGCCATCAGCGGAGAGTTGAGACTTTGCGGATTTATTTTAACAAGGCGAAATTGCTCGTGGTTACACGGGTGTAATGATCATGCCAACATTATTTATTATGAAGCAGCAGCAGCAGCATAGTGGAGTAGTGGTGAGTGCTGCAGGCGCATAAGACTCGAAGTTTGCACTGGATGAATGGATGGAAAGAAGTATGAAGAGATTGATAAACAGGCTGGTAGGTGGATGGTTAGCCTGATAAATTGACAGATAAATGAATGGATGAACAGATAGATGCATGGATGAACACATAACTAGGTGAACTTGGCTAGATATATTATTAAAATGATGGATGGGTAAAAAGGATATGTATATTTTGGATGGATGGAATGAAGTATGAATAGATAGATTGATAAACAGGCTGGTGGATGGATGGTTAGCCTGATAAATTGACAGATAAATGAATGGATGAACAGATAGATGGATGGATGAACACATAACTAGGTGAACTTGGCTAGATATATTATTAAAATGATGGATGGGTAAAAAGGATATGTATATTTTGGATGGATGGAATGAAGTATGAAGAGATATATTGATAAACAGGCTGGTGGATGGATGGTTAGCCTGATAAATTGACAGATAAATGAATGGATGAACAGATAGATGGATGGATGAACACATAACTAGGTGAACTTGGCTAGATATATTATTAAAATGATGGATGGGTAAAAAGGATATGTATATTTTGGATGGATGGAATGAAGTATGAAGAGATATATTGATAAACAGGCTGGTGGATGGATGGTTAGCCTGATAAATTGACAGATAAATGAATGGATGAACAGATAGATGGATGGATGAACACATAACTAGGTGAACTTGGCTAGATATATTATTAAAATGATGGATGGGTAAAAAGGATATGTATATTTTGGATGGATGGAATGAAGTATGAAGAGATAGATTGATAAACAGGCTGGTGGATGGATGGTTGGCTCGATAAATTGACAGATAAATGAATGGATGAACAGATAGATGGATGGATGAACACATGACTAGATGAAATTGGCTGGATATATTATTAAAAAGATGGTTGGGTAAAAAGTATAAGTATATTTTGGATGGATGGATGGATAACCTAATTTCCCAAAGGAAAATCTCCAAAGGGATTAATAAAGTATGGATGGAAAGATACATGAGTCGATGGATGGATGGGTAGTAAGACGGATGTTGGATAGATAGATCAATGCATAGATTGATGTTAGAAAGATGGATGGAACGAAATATGGATGTATAATGGATAGATGGTTGGTTGGAAAGATGTATGGATGGTTGTGCGGGTACAAAGAGGATTAATCTTTGGATGGTGGTTAAATAAAGGGACGGGTAAAAAGGATGAATGGATGGATGATGGTTAGATGGATGTAGAGAGAGGTAGAAAGATGGATTGATCATGGTTTTTATGATGGTTAGTTAGACGGATGAATGGATAGATGTGTACAGAGACGGCTGTAAGGATGATGGTTAGAGAGATTGATGAATGGCCAATGGAAATAGAAAGATGGGTGGATGATGGTTAGATAGAGGGATGAATGAATGGTTGTCTAGAAAGATGAACAAATGATGGTTAGATAGAGGGATGAATGGATGGATGGGTGGAAAGATGGAAGGATGGGTGGAAAGATGGATAGATGGGTGGAAAGATGGATGGATGGGTGGAAAGATGGATGGATGGGAAGAAAGATGGATGAATTGGTGGTAAGAAAAACAGATGGATGGGTGGAAAGATGGATGGATGGGAAGAAAGATAGTTGGACTGGTGTAAAGACGGATTGATAGGTGGATGGATTGATGGATGGATGGGAAGAAAGATGAAAGGATGGGTGGAAAGATGGAAGGATTGATGGGAAGAAAGATGGATGATGGGAAGAAAGATAGTTGGACTGGTGGAAAGATGGATGGATGGGAAGAAAGATTGGTGGAAAGATGAAAGGATGGGTGGAAAGATGGAAGGATTGATGGGAAGAAAGATGGATGATGGGAAGAAAGATAGTTGGACTGGTGGAAAGATGGATTGATAGGTGGATAGATGGATGGATGGGAAGAAAAATTGATGGATGGGTGGAATGATGAAAGGATGAGTGGAAAGATGGAAGGATTGATGGGAAGAAAGATGGATGGATGGTAAGATAGATGGTAGATGGGAAGAAACATGGATGGATGGGTGGAAAGATGGATGGATGGGTTGATAGGTGGATGAACAGATTGTAGAATCCAAAGACTACAGAAATGTTTCTCTTTGACATGTTTGTATCTGAAATTAATCTTGACTTCTCCACATCCTCCAGCCATCGCCTACACCCCCAACTACAAGAAGAACCCCCCGCCTGTCCCGCCCCGGACCACCTCCAAGCCCCTCATCTCCATCACGGCCCAGAGCAGCACCGAGTCCACCCAGGACGCCTACCACGAAGGACGCCACCCTCGCGGCAGGATGTGGGCCCCGGACGGCCTGGGCCTGACCCCTGGGAGGACCCTCTACAACTCCGTGGATAGCCTGGACAGCGCCAAGGCGGTGACCATAGCCATGGAGGCGGCCGGGGTCATGGCGGGGAAGAGGCATCCGTCCACGGACAGCCACAGCTCGGTGCTCACCTGCGACAAGGCCGTGCTGGTGTCCAAGGCCGAGGAGTACCTGAAGACGCCGCGCTCCTCCATCGGGATTCAGGTGAGTTGTGCCTTGATCGGGACTGTGTCCCAAATCGTGCACTTCTCCGAGTGCACTGGTTTATAGTACACATTAAGACAGTGTATAACAGTGCTCAAATTTCGACAGGTAGTACTGTCTCAAATGTAAATCAACCCTGTTGCTACGCACTAACCGGAAATGACACGACAACTTCTTCTACTACTTTTTAACGCTGATCGCAACCAGCTGTTGAAACACTATCGTCAAAACTTGACAGCGATTTTTGCCAATTGAAAGAAGTTATTAAGTTGTGTTTCATTTTGTTATTACTGTTGTTGTGTTGTGTGTTGTTTTGTGGTAAAATTAGTGTTTTTTTTCGAGACATTTACGCCGATATCTGCTCCAAAGACGCGCCGTCAGTGACGTAGCTTCCGTTTAGCGTTATCCACGTCACTAAGATGGCGGCCATTAAGGGTGGGAAGTGTCCATTGATCCACACTTAACTTTCTGGCTGTTTGAGTGCTCATTGCGCACTACATTTTTGCACACTGCTCATTGGGCCCTCAAAATACTAAATCTAACTGCAGAAGTAGGCCGTTTTTGGACACAACCCAGAGCTGTGTACTTCTTAGTGCACTGGCAGTTAATATGCATCAGGTTAGTGTACGTACTAACTAGTACGCAAATTCTCCACAGATAGTATGTCGCAAATCAAACAACCGCTACGCACTAACCAGAAATGAAAATAAAAGTTTCTTCTTCTACTACTTTTTAACGACGATTTACACCAGCTGTAGGAGCACTATCGACACCTGCTGGCAGCTCGTTTTGTTTGAGTCAAGTAATATGAGAAACAAAATATTCGGGAGATATTTACGACGGTATCAGCGCCGAAGACGTGTCATCCTCCTACTGATGGGTGAAAATGCACCTGAATATGCACTAAATTTGAGTGGTTGTGACGTAACTTCCGTTTACAACGTTAACGTCACTAAGATGGCGGCCGTTTAGGGTAGAAATTGTCCATCGATCCATACTTTTGTAGGCTTTTAAATACGCCTATATAGTGTGCATAGTATAGTGACGCACTTATGCACTAAAAATACTGAGTTTAAGTATAGTATAGTATAGTATAAGTATGCGATTTGAGACATAGCTTAGGTCACATGTGTAAAACAAAACTACCTTCATCTTCAAGGAGAGAACCAATGAAGTCAAAGCCTGCATCAGCATCTTTGTTGTATTTGTGTGGCGGAATAATAATAGAAACGCACACAATTTCCTCATCGGAAAAAAAAAACGCAGTCTTTATCAGGAGCTAAAAATAGACCGGAGTGAGTCATCGCGCCGCAATCCATCAATTAAGATTCACCTCCAGCCATGGTGGGTTGTTCACTCGTTCCCTCACTGTACTCGTGCGCTTTCATCTGCCTCGCTGCAGGTTCCCACAAACATCTGACCGTGTATTCATCCCGAGGCTGGTGACCATCACTGGTGATATTAGGGAAGATGTTTCTCAGGGTTTTTTTTTTTTTACTGAGGATAAAACTGTGCTGTTGTGAAAAGACGACACGAAGGCATCTCGTAGCGAAGGTGAAGAAACCAATGCAAGGCGTCAAAGTGTTAAACCTGGTCAAGATCAAGAGCTTACCAAACATATCCGACCCTTATATCTTCCTTTGAATGTCTTTTCTCTGGCAATTTTTTACTTTACTTTAACTTCAGATCGCTTCAACAACCTGAGCTGTAATAGTATATTGATAGTTTTTATAATGTTTGTATATATATATATTTATATATATACAGTATATTAGATATTTTACACAAAAAGACAGTATGCGGTAATAAGTGAACCATTATAATTCACGATAACATTAATTGTAAAGTTTGAAAAAAATTAAAAGATTTCATTTAAAAAGAATCGTACATTTTCTATTCAAGTATAAGAACAAGCAAATTTAAATTTAAAAACGAACAAAATATGGCAAATATCTATTCATGGCTAAGAATAAAACCACTACGGATATATACTGTATTTATTTTTATTTTAATGTATTTGTTTTAACATATATTCATTAGAGTAGTACTTTTTTTTTTTAAATACATATATATTTATTTTTATTTAAATAAGATAATACTGATGGAAATATCTCTCCGGCAATTTTTTACTTTACTTTAACTTCAGATCGCTTCAACAACCTGAGCTATAATAGTATATTGATAGTTTTTATATTGTTTATGTATATATATATTTTAGATATTTTACACAAAAAGACAGTATGCGGTAATAAGTGAACTATTTTAATTCACGAGAACATTAATTGTAAAGTTTGATAAAAACAAGCAAATTTAAATTGAAAAACAAACAAAATATGGCAAATATCTATTCATGGCTAAGAATAAGACCACTACGGATATACAGTATGCTGTATATATATTTATTTGAATGTATTTGTTTTAAAGTATATTCATTAGAGTAGAGCAAAGTATACTTCATACTTCTTTTTTTTTTAAATACACATATATTTATTTGTATTTAAATAAGATAATACTGATGGAAATATTTACAATTTTGAACATTTAAATAAATGACACTTATTTATTAAATGTTTTATTTATCTAATTTTCAAAATTATTTAGTAATACTTTATAATAATCTGTAATATGTTATATGTAATATATTTATTGTTTAATTTGAGTATGATATTTACAGAAAAATAGATTAAGTAGTATTTGTATACAATATATATATTTTTTTAAGATGTACATAAGAGTATTTATAAACTCTTAATTTAAAATATATAAATGAATAAAATACAAGGAGGCAATACTTGCTAGTAAATAAAACATAAAAGTTTAAGCTTGAACACCAAAATTCCTTCATCCTGGACTTATTTATTTGTTTATCCAAAATATTCCTAATTTGAGCCGTTATGACATGAATAACAAGTCAACTGGTTTTATTACTTACTTACTTACCTTCACCAGCAGGGGGAGGTGGATTCCTTGCAGGTTTTCGTCACACCTTCACCGTCAGTCGTCAAAGACTTGCAGCTCATGGCAGTTTCATAAAGTTCTTTTCTTTCTCTTTTCTCTTCTTCTAACAACGTAATGGAGGTCACGCGGCGAGCGTTCTTCTCTCATCTCCGTCCTTTGATTGCAGTCTCTCAGGTGTTTTGCGGCAGAAAAGCTAATGCTTCTGGGAAAATGTCAGCGGGCGTTAAACCGCCGCAGACCTGAAGACGACTTGACATTTACGTATCGTTGCTGTTCTCTGCGTGTTTTCCACTAGTTTTCATCTTCTGTCTCTATAACTAAGCAGGTGTACTTTAGAAATGTATTCTATTTTTTAACGAGAAGTGACTGGAAAAACCCAATAACTTGGACTACAAGATTCATGGCATTGAATATAATGATGTGAAGAATTAAATGACAAAATAACACTAATTTTAACAAAAACACAGATGACTTGGATGAGAACGACACCAACTTAAAGTAAAACACGTATGAGTTGGACTAGAACAAGAAATTTTTAAACAAAAAACACATATTACTTTGACTAGAACGACACCAACTTAAAGAAAAACACGTATGACTATAAGGACACCAACTTAGACAAAACCACAGACGACTTGGACTAGAACAACAACAACTTAAACAAGAACAAAGATGACTAGTACTAGAAAGACACACATTTAAACAAAAACACAGATGACTTGGACTAGAACGATACCAACCTTAACAAATAAACATATGACTTGGACTAGAACGACACCAACTTAAACAAAAACAGATGACTTGGCCTAGAACGACACCAACTTAAACAAAAACAGATGACTTGGACTAGAACAAGACATATTTAAACAAAAACACAGATGACTTGGACTAGAACAAGACATATTTAAACAAAAACACAGATGACTTGGACTAGAACAAGACATATTTAAACAAAAACACAGATGACTTGGACTAGAACGACACATATTTAAACAAAAACACAGATGACTTGGACTAGAACGACACCAACTTAAACGAAAACAGATGACTTGGACTCGAACAAGACATATTTAAACAAAAACACAGATGACTTGGACTAGAACGACACATATTTAAACAAAAACACATATAACTTGGACTAGAACAACGCATATTTAAACAAAAACACAGATGACTTGGACTAGAACGATACCAACCTTAACAAATAAACATATGACTTGGACTAGAACAAGACATATTTAAACAAAAACACAGATGACTTGGACTACAACGACACATATTTAAACAAAAACACATATGACTTTGACAATAAGGACACCAACTTAGACAAAACCATAGATGACTTGGACTAGAACAACAACAACTTAAACAAGAAAAAGACGAGTTGGACTAGAAATACACACATTTAAACAAAAACACAGATGACTTGGACTAGAACAACACTAATTAAAACACAAATCACTTGGACTAGAACAATACATATTTAAACAAAAACACAGATGACTTGGACTAGAACGATACCAACCTTAACAAATAAACATATGACTTGGACTAGAACGACACCAACTTAAACAAAAACAGATGACTTGGACTAGAACAAGACATATTTAAGCAAAAACACAGATGACTTGGACTAGAACGACACATATTTAAACAAAAACACAGATGACTTGGACTAGAACGACACATATTTAAACAAAAACACAGATGACTTGGACTAGAACGACACCAACTTAAACAAAAACAGATGACTTGGACTAGAACGACACATATTTAAACAATAACACAGATGACTTGGACTAGAACGACACCAACTTAAACAAAAACAGATGAGTTGGACTAGAACAAGACATATTTAAACAAAAACACAGATGACTTGGACTAGAACGACACATATTTAAACAAAAACACAGATGACTTGGACTAGAACGACACATATTTAAACAAAAACACAGATAACTTGGACTAGAACGACACCAACTTAAATAAAAACACAGATGACTTGGACTAGAACAACATTAATTTAAACAAAAACACATATGACTTGGCCTAGAACAACATTAATTTAAACAAAAACACATATGACTTGGCCTAGAACAACATTCATTTAAACAAAAACACATATGACTTGGCCTAGAACAACATTAATTTAAACAAAAACACATATGGCTTGGACTAGAAAAACACCAACCTAAACAAATACACAGATGACTTGGACTAGAACAAGACATATTTTTAAAAAAACACGGATTACTTTGACTATAAGGACAATAACTTAGACAAAACCACAGACAACTTGGACTAGAACCTGTAAACAAAAACACAGATGACTTGGACTAGAACAAGACATATTTATACAAAAACTCAGATGACTTGGACTAGAACAAGACATATTTAAACAAAAACACAGATGACTTGGACTAGAACGACACATATTTAAACAAAAACACAGATGACTTGGACTAGAACGACACCAACTTAAACAAAAACAGATGACTTGGACTAGAACGACACATATTTAAACAAAAACACATATAACTTGGACTAGAACGACACCAACTTAAACAAAAACACATATGACTTGGACTAGAACAACATTAATTTAAACAAAAACACATATAACTTGGACTAGAACGACACCAACTTAAATAAAAACACAGATGACTTGGACTAGAACAACACCAACTTCAACAAAAACACATATGACTTGGCCTAGAACAACATTAATTTAAACAAAAACACATATGGCTTGGACTAGAAAAACACCAACCTAAACAAATACACAGATGACTTGGACTAGAACAACACCAACTTAAAGAAAAACACAGATGACTTGGACTAGAACAACACCAACTTAAATAAAAACACAGATGACTTCGACTAGAACGACACCAACTTAAACAAAAACACATATGACTTGGCCTAGAACAACATTAATTTAAACAAAAACACATATGACTTGGACTAGAAAAACACCAACCTAAACAAATACACAGATGACTTGGACTAGAACAAGACATATTTTAAAAAAAAACACGGATTACTTTGACTATAAGGACAATAACTTAGACAAAACCACAGACAACTTGGACTAGAACCTGTAAACAAAAACACAGATGACTTGGACTAGAACAACACATCACAACAAACTTGTGTAACTTGGATGCTCTCGGACTTAAGATGGTACCTTTAAGAACACTGCTCCAAGAAGATGCAGAGTCAGGACTAGAACGTAAGTAAGTAAAGGGTTTAATTCCTGACGAGTCAAACACAGATGGAGGATTAAACCAGCGAAGAAGGAAAAGACTGACAGACAGGGACGTGGCCTAGAGAGAGTCGTGCAGTGACAGGGTCTCCATAAAGCCGGTGAAACATGGACCTCCTGGGAATGATGCTGGCCGCAATAAAAGTCTGTGCGGCTTCACCTCCCGGATCAGATGGTCGTTGTAAACATCATCATCACTCACTCGTCTCCTCGTCCCGACAACATCCTCTAATGCCGCCGTCCATGTCAGCGCGGTCCCTGAGCTGTGACACCAAACTGTCGGAAACGCTGTCAAAGGTTTTTTGTATCAGCGTGAAGAGAAGCAGCCGCGGATTAAACAAGCTAATCATCGTCGCATCCTGATGCGTCCACAGTGCAATATTAAAGAGACCCGGCAGTGCTGTTTGTGCATCCATCATTCTGTCCTGACATCCATCCATCATTCTGTCCTGACATCCATCCATCATTCTGTCCTGACATCCATCCATCCATCTTTCTGTCCTGACATCCATCCATCGTTCTGTCCTGACATCCATCCATCCATCTTTCTGTCCTGACATCCATCCATCGTTCTGTCCTGACATCCACCCGTTTGTCCTTTTATCCATCCATCCATCGTTCTGTCCTGACATCCATCCATCGTTCTGTCCTGACATCCATCCATTGTTCTGTCCTGACATCCATCCATCGTTCTGTCCTGACATCCATCCATTGTTCTGTCCTGACATCCATCCATCATTCTGTCCTGACATCCATCCATTGTTCTGTCCTGACATCCATCCATTGTTCTGTCCTGACATCCATCCATTGTTCTGTCCTGACATCCATCCATCATTCTGTCCTGACATCCATCCATTGTTCTGTCCTGACATCCATCCATCATTCTGTCCTGACATCCGTCCATCGTTCTGTCCTGACATCCATCCATTGTTCTGTCCTGACATCCATCCATCATTCTGTCCTGACATCCATCCATCGTTCTGTCCTGACATCCACCCGTTTGTCCTTTTATCCATCCATCCATCGTTCTGTCCTGACATCCATCCATTGTTCTGTCCTGACATCCATCCATTGTTCTGTCCTGACATCCATCCATTGTTCTGTCCTGACATCCATCCATCATTCTGTCCTGACATCCATCCATTGTTCTGTCCTGACATCCATCCATCGTTCTGTCCTGACATCCATCCATCGTTCTGTCCTGACATCCATCCATCGTTCTGTCCTGACATCCATCCATCGTTCTGTCCTGACATCCATCCATCGTTCTGTCCTGACATCCATCCATCGTTCTGTCCTGACATCCATCCATTGTTCTGTCCTGACATCCATCCATTGTTCTGTCCTGACATCCATCCATCGTCCTGTCCTGACATCCATCCATCATTCTGTCCTGACATCCATCCATTGTTCTGTCCTGACATCCATCCATCAATCTGTCCTGACATCCATCCATCGTTCTGTCCTGAAATCCATCCATCGTTCTGTCCTGACATCCATCCATCGTTCTGTCCTGACATCCATCCATTGTTCTGTCCTGACATCCATCCATTGTTCTGTCCTGACATCCATCCATCGTTCTGTCCTGACATCCATCCATCGTTCTGTCCTGACATCCATCCATTGTTCTGTCCTGACATCCATCCATCGTTCTGTCCTGACATCCATCCATTGTTCTGTCCTGACATCCATCCATCGTTCTGTCCTGACATCCATCCATTGTTCTGTCCTGACATCCATCCATCTTTCTGTCCTGACATCCATCCATCGTTCTGTCCTGACATCCATCCATTGTTCTGTCCTGACATCCATCCATTGTTCTGTCCTGACATCCATCCATCGTTCTGTCCTGACATCCATCCATTGTTCTGTCCTGACATCCATCCATCGTTCTGTCCTGACATCCATCCATTGTTCTGTCCTGACATCCATCCATCGTTCTGTCCTGACATCCATCCATTGTTCTGTCCTGACATCCATCCATCGTTCTGTCCTGACATCCATCCATCGTTCTGTCCTGACATCCATCCATTGTTCTGTCCTGACATCCATCCATTGTTCTGTCCTGACATCCATCCATTGTTCTGTCCTGACATCCATCCATTGTTCTGTCCTGACATCCATCCATCTTTCTGTCCTGACATCCATCCATCGTTCTGTCCTGACATCCATCCATTGTTCTGTCCTGACATCCATCCATCGTTCTGTCCTGACATCCATCCATCGTTCTGTCCTGACATCCATCCATCGTTCTGTCCTGACATCCATCCATTGTTCTGTCCTGACATCCATCCATCGTTCTGTCCTGACATCCATCCATCGTTCTGTCCTGACATCCATCCATCGTTCTGTCCTGACATCCATCCATTGTTCTGTCCTGACATCCATCCATCGTTCTGTCCTGACATTCACCCGTTTGTCCATTTATCCATCCATCCGTCTTTCTGTCCTTTTATCCATCATCCATCTTTCTGTCCTTTTATCCATCCATCCATCGTTCTGTCCTGACATCCACCAGTTTGTCCTTTTATCCATCCATCCATCTTTCTGTCCTGACATCCACCCGTTTGTCCTTTTATCCATCCATCCATCCATCTTTCTGTCCTGACATCCATCCATCGTTCTGTCCTGACATCCACCCGTTTGTCCTTTTATCCATCCATCCATCTTTCTGTCCTGACATCCATCCATCTTTCTGTAGTGACCTCCATCCATCGTTCTGTCCTGACATCCACCAGTTTGTGGTTTTATTCATCCATCCATCATTCTGTCCTGACATCCACCCCTTTGTCCTTTTATCCATCCATCCATCGTTCTGTCCTGACATCCACCAGTTTGTCCTTTTATCCATCCATCCATCGTTCTGTCCTGACATCCACCCGTTTGTCCTTTTATCCATCCATCCATCGTTCTGTCCTGACATCCATCCATCTTTCTGTCCTTTTCATCCATTCATCGTTCTGTCCTGACATACACCCGTTTGTCCTTTTATCCATCCATCCATCTTTCTGCCCTGACATCCATCCATCGTCTTGTCCTGACATCCACCCGTTTGTCCTTTTATCCATCCATCCATCTTTATGTCCTGACATCCATCCATCTTTCTGTCCTGACATCGATCCATTGTCTTGTCCTGACATCCACCCGTTTGTCCTTTTATTCATCCATCCATCTTTCTGTCCTGACATCCATCCATCATTATTTCCTGACATCCACCCGTTTGTCCTTTTATCCATCCATCCATCTTTATGTCCTGACATCCATCCATCTTTCTGTCCTTACATCCATCCATTTGTCCTTTTATCCATCCATCCATCTCTCTGTCCTGAAATTCTTCCACTTGTCCTTTTGTCCATCCATCCATCTTTCTGTCCTGACATCCATCCATTTGTTATTGCAACCATCTAGTTCTCCTTTTATCCATCCATTTGTCCTATCTTCCATCTGTTTATCCCTTCATCAATCCATTTGTCCTATCTTTCATCTGTCTGTTCTTTTATTATCCATTTTTCCTTTCATCTATCCGTTGTCTCCTTTCATCCATCCATTGGTCCTTATATTCCTGACTTTTTCCTTTCATCTATCCATTTGTTCATCATTCCATCAGTCATTTATTTTATCAATACATTTGTCTTTCTGCCCATTGTCCTTTTATACATCCCTTTGTCCTTTTATCCGTCAATTTGTCTCTCCATCGGTTTGTCTATTTATCTATCATTTTCTCCTTTCATCCATCTGTTTGTCTTTTTATCGATACAATTGTTCCTCCATCCATTTTTCCTTTCAACTATCACTGTGTCCTTGTATCCATGCACATCTCCCTCCATTCATTCATCCTTTCATCCATCGGTTTGTCCTTTTATCCTTCAATTTGACCTCATCACGGATCTGTTTGTCCTCATTTCCATGCTTTTGTCCCTCCATCCATTTGTCCTTTTGCTATCCACTTATGTTTCAGTCTATCCATTTGTCCTGCCATTAATCTTTTTTTCCTTCCATTTTTTGTGTATTTGTCCATTTATCCTTCTTTTTGTCCTACCTTTCCTAACCGTTCCCACTTGTCCTAAGATCCATCCGTTTGTCCTTCCATCCAATCAAATTTCCATCACCTTCTCCCTTTATCGATCTGTTTTCCCCACCATTGAAAGGTTATTATTTTTATGTATTCATCTCTCTTTTTGACCTTTAATCATCCCATGTGTCCATCAATGTGTGTGTTAAGTCTTCAATTTATTTGTTTTACTTTCACCATCTGTCCATTTGTCAATCGATCTTTTCGTCCATGCATCTGTTGTATGCAAGTATTGTAGTCACGGCTCACCAGGCTTCTGAGGTGTTGTCAAAAAACATTGTGTGATTAAAAAGTGTTTCTCCAGTTTTCCCTATATCCAACATAGTCTGTTAAAGTACATCTTACAATGACACACATCCTTTTATTGACGATTTAAACGATTTTCTTTTCCTTCCATTAATAATTGACAAAACTCTGGAACATCCGATTAGAGAGCTTCGGCATCAAAGAGAACAATCACCCGCTGTGTTGTTGCTGCGCATCATTATATTGCTCTTCTAATTGCCAGTCTCACATCTGTTCTTCCAAACATTTTCTTTTCTTTTTTTTTTGTGGTCCAGGATGGCTCAACAGGGCGAGACATAGTTGCAAAAAAACAACGATTTTTAGGATTATTAATGGAGATGGAGTGGGCGAACCATGAAAAATGTCATGTGTGGGCCGCTGGAAAACTTTGTTTTTCGAAAGATCTGAGTTTTTTAAAAAAAAGTGTGTTTAATGAAATTGAAACTGTTTGTTGGTGGGTCATAATTGTGAAGCCATTATGATTTCATGTTTTTGCTTTTTACTACAAAATAATTGAGAAAAAAATCTTTAGCTATATAAGTAAGTAAGTAATATTTATTTATATAGCAGCGAATACATAAATATGGTATTTTTTATTTTGGTTATATCTGTAATATAGTAGAGGCTCCCAGTAATGGACATTTTCCCAAAAAAAGAAGAACATATATATATACATATATTTTGGTCTTTCATTCATCCACCTGTTTGTCCTTTCATCCATTCATTGTCCTACCATCAAGTTGTCCTATTATCCATCCGTTAATTCTTCCAACCATCCATTTGTCCTATCTTCCATCTGTTGATATTGCAAAATTATGTTTTTTTTTTTTTTTTTTATTACTTAAAAAGTTAAAGAAACAACATAGCAATATAACTTCGGGCAATGCACTATTTAAAACATTATTTATTTGTTCTTTTTGTATATATATTGCACTATTTTGTACTTATTTTCATATTTATACTTTTATATACATTTATTATATGCAATATTTAAAACATTTATTTTTTCTGTTTATATTATATTGCTCTATTTATAACTTATTAATATTTATATTTACGCAATCACCCTATGCTGTGTTTTTTAAACGGTTGCCAAGCAACATTTTTTTTTTCGCCAGTTTTTCATTGCTGTGTTCTTCTGTGCAATGACAATAAAGAAAGTCTTAAGTCTAAAGTCAAAGCATTACAGGGAAGGTACGCGTTGTTTTAGCATAACTACATCTAGCAACTCTATCAATTAGCTAAGCTAGCAAGTGCAGCTGTTTCTTAATTCACACTGAGGTGCTTCATTTTCACTGGATTCATATCATGATCCTGGACAAAGGTTGCGATGCTATTGTAACGAATCGCCATGAAGAAAAAAGGCCAGAGCAGCCATGTTTCTTCCTTCAGCTCCATAAATCACGCACTGACAGGCTGTGTACAGTTGAGGAGCTGGTCCAGTCTCAGACCAATAAAGCCAGAAGCCCCCGGGAGAACCAGTAATGAGAGACGCTGCTGATTTTTATCATTGTTTTGCATCAGGTGGAAGCAGCCACCGACTCGGAATCCGAAAGCAAAGGCTCCCGGGAGTACCATTCTGTTGGGATCCAAGTGGAGGACGACAAGAAGGGGTAAGACAGGGATTGTTTAAGGGAAAGTTTCTTCCATGTGAACTCTTTCTTTGGCGTTCCCCTTAGACAGGGCAGGTTCAAGCGCTCCAACAGTGTGACGACAGCCGTTCAGGCGGACATGGAGTTGGAGTGCTTCCCCACCATGGAGGACAAAGGCCTGCAGTTCGGTGGAGGCTTCCAGCGCCACTCGGAGCCCAGCACGCCAACCCAGTACGGGGCGGTGCGGACGGTCCGGACGCAGGGCCTGTTCAGCTATCGCGAGGATTACCGCACGCCGGCCGAGCCCCCGAGTCCGAGGGAGACCACCAGCGAGACAACCTGGCAGCTGGAACCGCCTTCGTCGAGAGAGAGCGCGCTCACGACCACCGAGTCGGGGAGAAACTCGCCGTCGCTGAGGAGGGACGGGAGCTGGTTCATGCAGCTGCTCCACACCGAGACCAAGCGGATGGAGGGGTGGTGTAAGGACATGGAGGCGGAGGCCGAGGAGAACGACCTGTCGGAAGAAAGTGAGTGTGCCAAGTTTTGATTGGAATGCAAAACGCGTTCACTCTTTTCCGCATCTGCTTAAGTTCTAGGCAAAATCAGAAGTGCCGTGGGGAGCGCTCAGCTGCTCATGTCCCAGAAGTTCCAACAGTTTTATTGGCTGTGTCAGCAGAACCTGGTAAGAAACCCAAAGCGTGCGCCCGACTATCAGCTGTGTAGGACATCAAGGGAGACGTTAAGGATGGGTTAGCATGTAGCGTCAAGGATTTTTAGTAATTTTTCATACTCCAGGTGGCCAATTCATTTCCTAAGGGACCGAAGGGACCTCAGTGGCCATCAATCCAAGGCTCACCGTCATGTCAACTAAGGGTTGGGATTATTTTCAGGGTAATCTGTTCCTTTTTAGAGTCATAAGCAATAATGTATGTTCATTTTAATGTAGCGTTCCAGCATGCCTCACCCTTAGTCTGTTTCTCTGGTCACTCCTGATTGGTAGGCGGCAAATCGTGGACAGGATAGAGCATGTTGCGTGTTATTCAAAGTCACCTCATGATTCAGGTACCAATCGCGACACATCATAGGGTTGTTTTAATGTGACCAACGAAACACCCTGGGAACCACTAGGATAGAGAGCGCTTGACCTAGTAAACCCCTCGGTGTTCCATTGGTATTCCCTCGGATCCTGGAGAGCGAAGGTTACAGGTGCTGCCCCCATGACTTTTGGACGCCAACCCTGCCATGACCGACCTTCGGCGGATTAAGGGGGTTAACCACATATTGACCAATTTGCTAATGTGACCCGCCATCGGAGGGGCCCCCCCACCCACTGCGGGCAGACCTACCCGGTCCGCCTAATCGGGGTGGCTTCAAAGCCCCCCAGCCGAACCCTTTTCTTGAAACCGGGACACCCTTGCGTGCCATCGCCGCCCTCCCCTTGGCCGTTGGCGCGGACCTTTAGAACAAGAACGACTTCCTATTGGCTATCAAGAAGAGAAGGCGGGACACGATTGTAGCTACAGGGTCGACCTTTAGAGTTTAGCTAATATAGCTCCATGTAACAATGACATTTAACATTAGGAACAATGCGCGAACGCTCTCCTGCGTCTTCGTCAACCTTCAACATGCATTTAATGGTTTAGTAACCTCAGACGGACTCAATCAGAATTCCCTGAAAGTCATTGATCGTGTAATACTGCGGAGCCTGAGATCAATAGCCATCTTGCACATCAGCGGTGGACTGAACAGTTTTAGAATAAATAGAAGGATACATTTTTCTTTAATGTCCGGGTTTACCAGGAGACGATGGCGGGGAGGGAGGCGGGGGCGGGGATTAGACCGCCGCTCCGTGGATCATCCGAGAACACGATCGCGCTTCAGGTCAGGGATTTCTGCCTCATCATTTTCTCAAGCCGTTCACAAGTCGTTTTATTGATCGGAGGCGAGTCGACGATATTTCACGAGGAGCTGGTGGAGAGTGTTAGTGATGAGAAGCCGTCCTGGCTCGCTCGGGGAGGAAGTCGGATTAGGATCATTTCATCAATGTGTGCATAATTCAAACGAGAAATATCTGCAATAAAGTGGATTATTTTAATGCTCCAATAGATGAGTTATTACGTTTTTTTTCTCCACATGCTTGGGGAGTTTTCTCTTATACAAGTTTTAATTGGCTGCTTGTGCTGCTGGAATTAACCCACGGCTCTTACCCTTACTAGCTGGGATATGCTCCAGCCTTGCAACCCTTTCACAAAATTAAATCATAAATTATTAATTCAAAGTATATAAACCCGCCTTGAAAGAAATAATCAATATTTATTTTTATGTTTTCACTTATTTTGTTGCTTTTTTTTTTGTTTTATTTGTATAAAAAGTACATTTGACCTAATTTAATAATTAATAATGTTTCCTTGGTTTGTATACATGTATAATTGTTTTTATTATTATTGTAGCTATTGTTATACTTTCTATCTTCATTACTATCAGTTTATAAAGTTGCAATATTTAAGAAATATATTTAGAATATTATAAATGACTTCTGTTATTCTTTACAACTATTGACAAATAAACAAACAATATTTCAAATACCGATAACGATAAAATAGAATGAGCAATTTACAAATTATAAGAATTAAAAATCTTAAGTTATGAGAATAAACGACAGAACTGATAAATATATAAGTTATACAAACCAAATATGAAAAGTAAGTTGTTGTTTTTTTTTTATTCAAATAAAATATGGACATAAAAACGAAAGATAAAAGTAAAAATAATGTGAATCAAACTCAAATAATACGTAAAAATGATGCCATAAAAGGAGATAAATTTAAAGAAATTACAAGAATATTGTAACTATTGCTCTTGGTGACGCTTCTTAACACAGCGTCTCTTGTTTAGTCTAAGAGGACATCTAGTGACTGTAAGTGGAATTGCCTCCTTTTTAAAAAAAAAAAAAAAAACTTTTGATTTCGTCTCTCAGGACCCCAGTGCCATGCCTCGGCCCACCTCTCAGGACCTGGCCGGGTTCTGGGACCTGCTGCAGCTCTCCATCGACGACGTCAACACCAAGTTTGAGCAGCTGCAGCAGATCAGGAGCAACAGCTGGAGGTCCGTCGACAGTCCGGAGAAGAAGGTGAGACTCGTCCTTGAGCCCGAGCCAGCAGACCCGCCCTGAGGGATCTGGTACCTGCCTGTCTGGTCCAAAACATCTCTCTCTTCCAGCACTATTTCTGTCTTGTTTATCTGGAAAGTTAATCTTATCTCTTGATTTCTCTATTATTTATTCATATAAAGAGGCTCATTTTTAATTGTTTAATTTACGGTTTGACTGTTAAAAATATTTGATGTTTATGTTGAACCAGGTTTGTTGTACACTTTCACAGAAAACTATATATATTTTAGGAAGTACCATTTATGTCCCACTTCCTATGTTAGGTCAAAATGTTAGTAAGTAAGTAAGTAATATTTATTTATATAGCGCTTTTCCAGACCAGGGTCACAAAGCGCTTAAACAATCAAAACAATACTCAAAAAAGTATATACTTTAAAGATCAAGATAATACTCCAAAAAACTAAAATTCCATTCTGTTTCTGAAGGTATGATATCACAATTAAGTCGGATGGGACTGAGATAAGAATTATTTTACAAAAGGGTTTCTTTCCAAGTAATGGAAAGCAGGCCAACATCACTATCTAAACAAACGTTTTCTGAGAAAAACTTTGATGACAAATCTGGTAACTAGGTATTTGTACTGGCAACAATCAGGCGATACGTATGTCGATACTGGGGCAACAATACGATATATTGCGATACTGTACTGAACAAGGATATATTTGTACTATCGTCGAGCACTTGACTCTGGTGTTTTAGAATTTACAGACCACATGACATAACTTCTTTCATTACTTAACTTTAACTTAACTTAACTTAACTACTTTAACTACCATCAGGAAACCATGGTAATACGTAAAATATGACATCCATAGCCTCCACAACAGGAACAAAGTAAAATAACATTTCTATCTGAGGTAATGATACCACAATGGGACTGAGTAAAGAGCTATTCTACAAATAGTTATTTTTCTTAGTAATGGAAAGCAGGCCAACATCACTATCTAAACAGACATTTTCTGAGAAAAACTTTGACGACAAATCTGGTAACTAGGTATTTGTACTGGCAACAATCAGGCGATACGTATGTCGATACTGGGGCAACAATACGATATATTGCGATACTGTACTGAACAAGGATATATTTGTACTATCGTCGAGCACTTGACTCTGGTGTTGCAGAATTTACAGACCACATGACATAACTTCTTTCATTACTTTTGGAAGCAAAAATCTCCAAATATCAGCTTTAAAATCTGCTGGAGTCGACTGTATCCTCTCGTCCTCAGTCATGGCTTGGATCTCGTTGGACATTATTGTTCCTTTAGCAGTGAAGTACAGAGTCATTGCTGCCATGTAGTAGTTCTGATTGTAATTTTTTTTTATATTTTAACTACCATCAGCAAACCATGGTAATACGTAAAATATGACATCCATAGCCTCCACAACAGGAAAAAAGTAAAATAACATTTCTATCTGAGGTAATGATACCACAATGGGACTGAGTAAAGAGCTATTCTACAAATAGTTATTTTTCTTAGTAATGGAAAGCAGGCCAACACCAATATCTAAACAAACGTTTGCCGAGAACAAACTACATGTCCGATGATATACTGCTAGCACAAGGTGCTTACTTGGTGTGTGTATACGATATATATTGGGATATATATTAAGAGCAAATAAATGTATATAAATAATTTAGTATGAAGTAGATATATATAAATAAAACATGTATTTAACCCCCTTTATTAGCTGTGAAAATACTTGCTTAAAAGCCAAAACTACCTACATAGAAAAAACTTTGTGAAATAATGTGCTTTATTCAAACAGTACTTTATCGCAAAAATAAAATGTAGTTATTTTTTTAATTACTCATTTTAAACGAGTAGTAAAATACAATGCAATACTGTAGGAACAAGGATATATTTGTAGTATTGTCCTAGTACTCAAGTCTGACGTAGCAGAATTTACAGACCACATGACTCTTGATGAAGTCGTAACTGCTTTCATTTGTTTTTAAACCAAAATATGTCCAAACATCAGCTTTAATAGCGGCTGGAGTTGTCTGTATCCTCTTGTCCTCAGCCATTGCATTTCAAAGGATGTCATTGTTCCTTTAGTCCATCTAGCGTCTGGAAGTTTAATTTCAAAAATAAATGAACAAACTGCAGATTTTCCGTGTTAATTGTAAATATAAAAATATAGTTAGATTGGTTTAAAAAAAAATGTATTTAACTGTTAAGTATAAAAGAATACAGCAGGGGAAAAAATAGTGTTGTCTTGGAAAAATCTTAATCCATATACGTGATTGAAATATTTTCTTTACCCTGAAGCCACCAGCTCCTGTACCAAAGAAGACGACCCGACAGAAGAGTTTGGTGACGCGAGAGAAATCATTGGACCTGCCGGACCGACAGCGCCAGGAGGCCCGGCGGAGGCTCATGGCGGCCAAGCGAGCGGCCTCTTTTCGGCAGAACTCGGCGTCTGAGAGAGCGGATAGCATTGAGATCTACATCCCTGAGGCTCAAACTCGACTTTGAGAAGACTGGACGCCTCTTTATCTGACTTTTAGAAGAAAAAAAAAGCCTTTTTTTCTAGACTCTTCTCGACTTCCTCATCTTCTCGTCTCATCACGGTAGCGAGCATCTCATCGCCATCATCTAAGATGGATGTGCCATCAACCCCCCGGGAGAGTCTGACCCGGAGTGGGTCAGTTTCGTCCGATCATAAACTCGTGCCATTTTTAAAAAAAAGAGCAGCTTTGACACCTACCAGCAACCCGGCCTTTTTAGAGATAAAGAGAGATTACGACGGATTAAATTGTTTCGGAAAAAAACCCAAACGTGTCGATGATGAGTCACAAAATGGCGGTGAATCCATAAAGAAAAAATAAGCTTGAAATACCTCAACTGTGTGCGTTAGGCACTCACTGGTTCTATTTCCCGAAAGAGAAAAATACTCTTTTGTAAATCAAGCTGAAGTTTCTAGGTCTTGGTCGCAGTATGGAATCCATTAAGAGCAAATAAATACATATAAATAATATAGAATAAAGTAGTAAAAATATGTATTTAACCCCTTTTTTTAGCTGTGAAAATACTCACCTAAAAGCCAAAAAAGGTTGTACAATACTGTGCATTATTCAAACAATTCTGTATCGCAAAAGAGTAATTTAAAGACATAATAAGAGGTATTATTAAAAATGTTATATCTAGTTATTTATGGAGTCATGTAGGTGCCAAAAGTAAATAAGTATATATGAATAATATAAGGAAGATCAACATTAACTTGCTAAAGAAAACACTTTTTATTTTTTTAAATAATGAAGTAAATACAGTATTTTTTAAAAGATAGCTTGTTATTGAATTACTTCAAGGCACCGCGGGTGTGCAGACCTCCGCCAAGCAGCTCATGCTATTGTATCAATTGTATCTTGTAGACATAATTAGACTTTTTTAAGCTTTTAAAAATGTACATACTAAAGGGTTAATCGGCTCAAAGGAACAGTTGATACTAGTACTTTTGGCCCAACCGTGTAGGAACTTTAAAAAATGAAGGAGGATCCAGATGGAGCTCCAGATACAATTATCAGCGTTTTCCTGAAAACTCTATTTAAATCTAATAATTGAAAAAAAAGAAGTTATTTTAGACTTATAGATAATGGAGGTAGTTCAACTTTTAAAGAGTCATATAGAAAAAGTAAAGAGCCAAAAAAAACGGAATCAGAATAATAAGAAAATGTGGCTAATTTTTGTTTCCACAAATCTGGTTTTAGAGTAAGTTAAGATAGCACCGTTTGACCTTTGACCCGGCTGACAGACTGATACCATAGACATCCATCGCGACCACCTCTCTGTCAAGTTCCCATTGCCAACGTCTCGCATTGGCGTTACTTGAAGCGGAACACATGCAACTTCGTCTCGTGCCAAAACATCTTGTCGATGCAGTAGAAAAAAAAAGAAAAAAAACAACGAGATTAGGACAGTTTGTGTAGATGAAAATATCTAGATTTAAGCACTTATGCACTTGTTACACTTCTCTCTATTTTTCAAGGGAAATGTACATAACTGATGTTGTACTTTGTGTGAGTGGTTGGTTTCTTTGATTGTCCACGTTCATTGCTTTTGACACAATCACATGTCATTCACTTCTCTCAGGCCCGTCAATCATTCAGAAATAAACCCCTACAATCCATCAATATCCGGTTTATTGATAAGATTTAATCTTGGGAATTAACCATTTTATTTAGTAATGGCAAAAGAATATTGAAATCTTGATTATTTTAGAAATATATTTTGAATAGAAAATGTGAAGTCATTGATCCCTGAAGACCACGAAAATGTTGCTTAACGCTTTGATCAACATTATGGAGTTTTAAGGAACGATAACTTGAATTTTAGGAGCTATAAAAATTAATTTTTGAATTCTGCTGTATCTGGGTCTCTTACATTCTGAGTTGAAAATATATCCACAGAAAAATTGGAGAAAAAGATAATACGATCAATTCCTATATTTACCTTTGAAGATAACATTAAAGATCAAAGGTTTTAAGAACATACTACATTTACCTTTGATGATAACATTAAAGATAAAAGGTTATAAGAAAATACTACATTTACCTTTGATGATAACATTAAAGATAAAAGGTTATAAGAAAATACTACATTTACCTTTGATGATAACATTAAAGATAAAAGGTTTTAAGAAAATACTACATTTACCTTTGATGATAACATTAAAGATAAAAGGTTATAAGAAAATACTACATTTACCTTTGATGATAACATTAAAGATAAAAGGTTTTAAGAAAATACTACATTTACCTTTGATGATAACATTAAAGATAAAAGGTTATAAGAAAATACTACATTTACCTTTGATGATAACATTAAAGATAAAAGGTTTTAAGAAAATACTACATTTACCTTTGAAGATAACATTAAAGATCAAAGGTTTTAAGAAAATACTACATTTACCGTTGAAGATAACATTAAAGATAAAAGGTTTTAAGAAAATACTACATTTACCTTTGATGATAACATTAACGATAAAAGGTTATAAGAAAATACTACATTTACCTTTGATGATGACATCAAAGATCAAAGGTTTTAAGAAAATACTATATTTACCTTCGATGATAACATCAAAGTTCAAAAGATTTAAGAAAATACTAAATTTACCTTTGGTGATGACATCCAAGATCAAAGTTTTTAAGAAATTACTATATTTACCTTTGATGATAACATTAAACATCGTAGGTTTTAAGAAAATACTACATTTACCTTTGATGATAACATTAAAGATAAAAGGTTTTAAGAAAATACTACCTTTACCTTTGATGATAACATTAAAGATCAAAGGTTTTAAGAAAATACTATATTTACATTTGATGATCACATCAATGATCAAAATACTACGTTTACCTTTGATTATCACATCAAAGATCAGAGTTTTTCAGAAAATACTACATTTACATTTGATGATAACATTAAAGATCATAGGTTTTAAGAAAATACTACATTTACCTTTGATGATAACATTTACCTTTGATGATGACATCAAAGATCAAAGGTTATAAGAAGATACTACATTTATCTTAGATGATGATATCATAGATCAAAGGCTTTTAAGAAAATACTATATTTACCTTTGATGCTGACTTCAAAGATCAAAGGTCATAAGAAAATACAGTGACCTGCAGCCACGTTAACCAATTGTTAAAGACTCAGTATTTAAAAACTTGTATTGTCCATAGATGCTGCTTTCCCAACAAAAGTTATTTCATATCCGAGTTCAAGTCGTGTCCTGCTGTTGGGAAAAACAAAAATATCGCCTGAATGACTTTGAACAACTCAAGCTAACGTGACTTTGACTATAAAAAACTTCGACTACCTACAGTTCATCCCCTACTTTACGGTGCATCAGGGTCACGTGAGGCTGAAGAATAATACACGTTTTAAAAACACCTTCAATGTATGCATAGCTAGTGTTGTTGATCATTGAACACGTTTTTTTATTTAATTGTTGCATAATGAGCTAAAACCATTGCACTTTGAGTTTATTTACTTTTCCAGTTGAGCCAGAATTATTATACAATTGTTCCAACGACACAAGGAAATTAGAGATGAGGTCATTGGTAATAACACATTGATTAATTCAATTGTTTTTTACGACAAAGCTGAGCCAGAAGGCAAATCATTTGATTCGATAAGCGTTATGTAGTGATGGAAAGAGTTCCAAATAAATTGTTTTTTTTTACCCTTGTACAATTATCTAATGAGGCATGTCCTATAAGGAGGAGGCCCCGGGGCAGACGCAGGACAACATACAACAAGAACAATTTAGCGAAAACACACGTGTGTGGGTAACTTCAGAACCAGCTTCTTGTGCCGGGCTCAGAGTTCCGCAAAACATTCCAGTGCGTCATGAGCGGTCGTGTGGCTGGAAGGAATATCTGTGACCAATGCTATTTGCTGAATCTTTTTTTTAATTTAATGTCTGAGTCACCAGAAGCAGCTTATGTAAGAGTTTTGGCTCCTTGGCGAGATCAAAACCGACCCAGCAGAGCTTTTGCAGCCTTTTCTGCGGAGCTAAAAAAAAATATATCAGGGTTTCACATACGAGCAACACTTTTTAATGAAACGGTATCACATTATTATTTTGTTTTATCAAGAGAAATGGCTTCTTGGTGGCGAATTAATGTGGTTTTTGGACGATTTAAATTATCATATAACTGAGCCCCAAACATCTGCTTGAGACATAACCATGGACTCATGTATCACTGTTCATCCCAAACTGCTTCCTACAGGAAAAGCCTCAACATGAAGTATAACAAAAGGGACTTTTTTTTAAAATTATTATTATAAATTCCTTGAAGACAGAATGTGAAAATGATCTCTATAATTATTAGACACAAATGTAGTTGTTTAGCTAAAATTATTTTATTGTATATCTATAGTGAATATAATGCCAAATATTCATTATTTGTAAAAAAAAAGAAAAAAAAAAAGAAAATATATTAAAAGAACAACTATTTTCTGCTCATGTTCAGTTGTCATTTTCTGTTATTTGATCTGATATGATGGCATGCAAAGTGTTTATTATGAATGTAGCCCTGTTTATTTTGCCGAATTACAACACTGTCATTCTATTTGTGTATTTATTTCAGTGTATTCTATGCATTTTTGATTGTTATTTATTTGTTTTAAAACATCTGGGGATTTTTTTTATTTTGTTGTCATTGAGTTCTTGGCACTATGCGTTATATTTTCCCTGCCAGGCTGTTAAAAAGATTTTACCTCTTTTACCAGTTTGGTCGGCTTGGAAATCATCTATTGTAAATAATTCTGCAATTAAATTTTTTGGAGAAAAGGTTTGAAAACGTGTGGTGTCTCTTTTACTTAACTTAGATTAATAACGTCATCATGTTATCATTAATGATGGTGTGATGTAGCTTCATGAAACAGTGTCATTATTTTCACAGTCCACTAGATGGCGGTCTCTACACAAGTATTTTTTTCCCCTATGTTTAAATCATTGTTCTAATAAAACATCCCATCGTTTTAAAACTGATAGCGCCACCTACTGATCTCTAAACAACATGACACTGCTTCATAAAACTTCATCAGACCAGTTTATTTTCGTGTCTAAACAAGATTGTGCGTTACAAGAAAGTAATGTTATTATAAACGCTTCCTGCTGAAATAAGCATATATATTATAAAATAATAAAATATAATACAAATATAAGATATAATAAAAATAAATATAACAATTGGGTTTTTAAATATATAATCTTAGAAACAGGGACCATAAAAATCGTTGTCATTATGTGACCGTGTTCTACTTCCCCCTCTGATGCATTCAAATTAAAAATTAAAGCTAAAGCCGGAAGACAAAATAGATAGATAGATAGATCGATAAATTAGAAGAATTATAAACGTTGAAGTACTTTAATAGTAATAATAAACAATGTACTGTATTAGTGTCTCATACATTCTCAATATTATGGAAATATTTCAACAGATTTTTGTTTATTCGGCGTGTTATCTTATTTCAAAATTAGCATGTTGATATAAATGTTGTCAAAGAAAGCTAGTTTACTATAAAGCAACATATTTAAAAAGGTAAGGTAGAACTTTATTGATCTTTATTGGGTTTTTTTTCCAATAGCCACAGAAAATACAGCAATTTTTTCATTAAAAATAAATCAAAAATAAAATAAGAACAAGAACAAAGAGAGATAAAGAGAAGATGATACAATCTAAAAAGAGAAATAAAGAGAAGATGATACAATCTAATTTATCTTTATATTAATCTATAATTTATCTTGTTTTGTGAACTTTGAAGCTATTTTTTCTAATGTGTATAATATTATACAATTTCTAAATGTATGAAATGTCCCTCAATGTTTAGTTCCAGTCATAAAAAACGAATCATAATCGAATTAATATACTCTATAGAAATTCATTTGAATTATTAATATATTGTCCAATAGCAAGCGACGCAAATTTAGGTCAACGTCAAAGTGACCAATAGCAGGAGACGTAATTTCCGCGTTGCATCCCGTTGACCAATGGGATGCGCCGCGCGGAGACATACTTCCTACTTCCTGTTTTGAACTCGTGACCAAAAATTGAAGTCGTGTGATAGAAGACTGGTGTCAACAAGAGCTTCCGGGATGTTCTCGATCACTTCACGTCAGGTATGTCGGCTTCAGTGTTTTTCTGACACGTTTTACACGCTCCGGGTTGTTTGTTTAATCTCTAAACGAATCTATGTATCCGCAGTTGAACCTTGATGCACATTTTCTAGACGTTCTCGAACTTTGTCGTTGTTGTTGCTTTGATGCAGATCTGCACAAAAGGTTAACAAAGTCACGTGATTCACTGACCTTAGAGGACAATAAACACATGTTTTTACAGAACAAGTACAGAATGCATTTTACATATAAATACAAAACGCTTTGCTCACTTGTAGTTCTGTGAGTTCTGCAAGTTATTCACCTGCTGAACATGAAGATAAAGACATACTTTGGGAAACTATCAAGAATTTCTATATGAATTTAATGTTTGTAATAATATTTCCACAGTGATAATACATGAAACTTTTGTTACTTATAGTTGAAGACCTGCTGAACATGAAAATAAACTAAGGCGTTGTAGGTTTTTATATATGAATTCAAATATTTAAATCAATATTTTCACAGTAATAATTGATTTTCTGGAACTCCTGTTGTGTTATCAGTTTTATCTTGCCCTTTAAAGTATATACTTTATTGAATATTGTTTTGATTGTTTAAGCGCTTTGTGACCCTGGTCTGGAAAAGCGCTATACAAATAAAAATTACTTACGTACTTACTTAAATCAAACTTTGCTTACTTATAGTTCAAGACCTGCTGAACATGAAAATAAACTAAGGCTTTGTAGGTTTTTATGTATGAATTCAAATATTTAAATCAATATTTTTACTGTTAAAATACATTAAGCTTTGCTCACTTATAGTTCAAGACCTGCTGAACATGAAGATAAAGTTATACTTTGGGAAACTATCAAGAATTTCTATATGAATTAAATGTTTGTAATAATACATACACAGTGATAATAAATGAAACTTTGCTTACTTATAGTTCAAGACCTGCTGACCATGTAAATAAACTAAGGCTTTGTATGTCTTTTATATATGAATTCAAATATTTAATTCAATATTTTCACAGTAATAATACATCATACTTTACTTACTTATAGTTCAAGACCTGCTGAACATGAAAATAAACTAAGGCTTTGTAGGTTTTTCTATATGAATTCAAATATTTAATTCAATATTTTCACAGTAATAATACATCATACTTTACTTACTTATAGTTCAAGACCTGCTGAACATGAAGATAAAGTTATACTTTGGGAAACTATCAAGAATTTCTATATGAATTAAATGTTTGTAATAATACATACACAGTGATAATACATGAAACTTTGCTTACTTATAGTTCAAGACCTGCTGACCATGTAAATAAACTAAGGCTTTGTATGTCTTTTATATATGAATTCAAATATTTAATTCAATATTTTCACAGTAATAATACATCATACTTTACTTACTTATAGTTCAAGACCTGCTGAACATGAAAATAAACTAAGGCTTTGTAGGTTTTTCTATATGAATTCAAATATTTAATTCAATATTTTCACAGTAATAATACATCATACTTTACTTACTTATAGTTCAAGACCTGCTGAACATGAAAATAAACTAAGGCTTTGTAGGTTTTTCTATATGAATTCAAATATTTAAATCAATGTTTTTACAGTTAAAATACATAAAGCTTTGCTCACTTATAGTTCAAGACATGCTGAACATGAATATAAAGACTTTTGGGAACTATTCGTTTTTTTTATATGAATTAAAATATATATTAATCAATATTTCCACTGTAAAAATACATTTCACTTTGCTTAATTATAGTTCAAGACCTGCTGAACATGAATATAAAGCCTGTTGTGAACTATTCCTTGAATTAAAATATATAGATCGATATTTCCATTGTAAAAATACATGAAGCTTTGCTCGGTTATAGTTCAAGACCTGCTGAACATAAATATATTCTATATCCACAGTATAAATACGTTAACTAAAATATATTATGCTATATTATAAGTGACACCGACACACATGGTGATAAATAAGTATTTACACAGTAAAAAATATTTTTTAAAAAGGCTCCCTTATGTATCCAGACAAATATGTTTTCTTAGTTGTAGAGGCAAATAAAATGTCATATTTAAATACTTTAATTGCAAATGAAAATGTATTATTTTGGACATTATAAAATTTCATCAAATATAGTAAGTAAGTAAAGGAATAAAGAACTTTAAATCTTTTACTATCAAAATATACCTTAATTTTTGAGAATCTAGTATATCTGTGTACTTTATGTGCTTGGCTGCTTGACTGCAGTATATATGTGATTATGTTCTTCTCCAGTGAGTGTCTGACACATCGTCATGGAGTCTGGACCACACGTCAGCACCAGTCCTCCTGCCGGTGCCGCCCCCCACCCGAGTCCCGAATACTTCCAATGGGATCATCGCTGCCAGCTCATCGGCCTCGGCTTCGCCTTCTACTCGTCCGTCTTCCTCCTCTCCCACCTTCTGTCTGTTACACTGTTCCGGACGTACAAGTCCTTACTTCCCAAAGAGCGGGTCTTCTGGAACCTCGCGGCCACTCGGGCGGCGTTCGGCTTGCAGAGCACGGTCGCGGGTCTGCGGGCGCTGACCGAAGACTCGGCGTTGACCAAAGACAGAGTCGCGGGACAAGAGGACTGGTCTTGGTTCAACGTCCTCACGGCCACGGGTTTCTTTGTGTTTGAGAATGTGGCGCTCCATTCCTCCAGCGTTGCCTTCAGGACCTTTGACCTCCCTCTGGCCACGCACCATTTCTTCGCGCTGTCCGGATACGTGGGATCGGTGGTTTGGGATTCTCAGGGTCACTTCCTCCCTATGGTCACACTTCTGCTTGAGATGAGCACGCCGTTCACTTGCATATCCTGGATGCTACTGAAGGTAGGTTTGAAGTTTTACTACAATGTTTATTTTGTACTTTTGTTGGCCTAAATATATATATTAGAAGTGCTAATTGGCAAGAATCTGGTGATACGCATCACGGTACAAAGGCAAAAATGTGATATATTGCGATACTAAGTTTAATTGAGTTGTATAATAATGTGGGGCAGTTTTTATCCGGTTATACATGTTTCTATTTGCTAGATAACCTTTTATTATTATGTTTTTTTTATTGTTGTGGCATCTAAAAGTGTAGCTGTTTTTGGCTCAATTTTTAAAGAATATCTTTATAGGCAAGAATCTGGCAAAACGATACATATCACAAATACAGGGGCAACTATCCAATATAATGTGATACTGTAGTAACAAGGATATACAGTATTTGTAGTATTGTCGTGTACTTGATTCTGGTGTTGCAGAATTTACAGACCACATGACTCTTGATGAAGTCGTAACATTTGTTTTGAAACCAAAATAGGTCCAAAGATCAGCTTTAAAAGCTACTGGAGTCTACTGTATCCTCTCGTCCTCAGTCATCGACAGGATCTCACAGGATTTCATTGTTCCCTTAGCTGCTGTCTTTTAATTTAGCTATCATTGTATTCTATTGCAGTAATAAGTAGAGTTTAATATAGTTAGAGTTTTGATCCTCAACCTCTTCAAAACACTTAAAGTTTAATTGAGTTGTATAATAATTGGGGCAGTTTTATCCGAGTTGTACATTTTTCTATTTGTTAGATAACCTTTTATTATTATGGTTTTTTTTTTTATTGTTGTGGCATCTAAAAGTGTAGCTGTTTTTGGCTCAATTGTTGTCAATTGAAAATCTTTATAGGCAAGAATCTGGCGAAACAATACATATCACAAATACATGGCCACGATCCAATATAATGTGATACTGTAGTAACAAGGATATATTTGTAGTATTGTCGAGTACTTGACTCTGGTGTTGTAGAATTTACAGACCACATGACTCTTGATGAAGTCGTAACATTTTTTTTTTTAAACCAAAATAGGTCCAAAGATCAGCTTTAAAAGCTACTGGAGTCTACTGTATCCTCTCGTCCTCAGTCATTGACAGGATCTTGCAGAATTTCATTGTTCCTTTAGCTGTTCTTTAATTTAGCTATCATGGTATTCTATTGCACTAATAAGTAGAGTTTAATATAGTTAGTTTTAATCCTAAACCTCTTCAAAACACTTTAAGTTTAAAAGAGTTGTATAATAATTTGGGGCAGTTTTATCTGAGTTATACATTTTTCTTTTTGCTACATAACCTTTTATTATTATGTTTTTTTTTATTGTAGCTGTTTTTCGCTCAATTTTTAAAGAAAATCTTTATAGGCAAGAATCTGGCGAAACGACACATATCACAAATAAAGGGGCAATGATCCAATATAATGTGATACTGTAGTAACAAGGATATATTTGTAGTATTGTCAAGTACTTTACTCTGGTGTTGCAGAATTTACAGACCACATGACTCTTGATGAAGTCGTAACATTTGTTTTGAAACCGAAATATGTCCAAAGATCAGCTTTAAAAGCTACTGGAGTCGACTGTATCCTCTCGTCCTCAGTCATTGACAGCATCTTGCAGAATTTCATTGTTCCTTTAGCTGTTCTTTAATTTAGCTATCATGGTATTCTATTGCACTAATAAGTAAAGTTTAATATAGTTAGTTTTAATCCTAAACCTCTTCAAAACACTTCAAGTTTAATTGAGTTGTATAATAATTTGGGGCAGTTTTATCTGAGTTATACATTTTTCTTTTTGCTACATAACCTTTTATTATTATGTTTTTTTTATTTTAGCTGTTTTTCGCTCAATTTTTAAAGAAAATCTTTATAGGCAAGAATCTGGCAAAACGATACATAACACAAATACTGGGGCAACGATCCAATATAATGTGATACTGTAGTAACAAGGATATATTTGTAGTATTGTCGAGTACTTGACTCTGGTGTTGCAGAATTTACAGACCACATGACTCTTGAGGAAATCGTAACATTTTTTTTTTTTTAAACCGAAATAGGTCCAAAGATCAGCTTTATAAGCTACTGGAGTCTACTGTATCCTCTCGTCCTCAGTCATCGACAGGATCTCGCAGGATTTCATTGTTCCTTTAGCTGTCTTTTAATTTAGCTATCATTGTATTCTATTGCAGTAATAAGTATAGTTTAATATAGTTAGTTTTAATCCTAAACCTCTTCAAAACACTTAAAGTTTAATTAAGTTGTATAACAATTTGGGGCATTTTATCCGAGTTATACATTTTTCTTTAAGCTAAATAACCAGTATTGATGTGGCTTTTATTATTATGTTTTTTTTATTGTTGTGGCATCTAAAAGTGCAGCTGTTTTTCACTACATTTTTTAAGGAAATCTTTATAGGCAAGAATCTGGCGAAACGATACATATCACAAATACATGGGCAACGATCCAAAATAATGTGATACTGTAGTAACAAGTATATAATTTGTAGTATTGTCGAGTACTTGACTCTGGTGTTGCAGAATTTACAGACCATATGACTCTTGACGAAGTCATAACATTTGTTTTGAAAACAAAATATGTCCAAACATCAGCTTCAAAAGCTGGAGTGTACTGCATCCTCTCGTCCTCAGTTATCGACATGATCTCACAGGATTTCATTGTTCCTTTAGCTGTGGAGGAGGTTACGACTGCTGCCATCTAGTCGCCGGACGTTTAATTGCCACACAAAAATGAAAAAACTCTGTGTTTATTTGCTCGTTAGAATCAAAAACTTTTATTGAGTTGTAAACACAACATGGGATTTGTTTTTTGAACAGAATAGAATAATTAATAAAAAAGGATATAAAACAAAATAAGCAACAGAAAAACGGAACCAAATTGTTGATTTAAAGAAGAAAATCGAATTATTTTTATTTTATACAAATAAAATAACTATATTAAAATAACTAAATATGATTTGAAAGCACAAACATTTTTTTTTTAAAAGAAAGATACTTTATTAAATCTCCATAGAGAAATCTCACAGAGTAATTCACATCGATACAGCAAAATCACAGTAGATTTAAGGTAAGGTAATGTAAGGTAAAACTTTATTGATCCTTCAAGAGGTCTCCTTCGGGAAATTGTTTTTTTTCCAATAGCCACAGAAAATACAGCAATTTTTCATAAAAAATAAATCAAAATAAAATAAGAACAAGAACAAAAAGAGAAAGAACACAATTGCACAATCTAAGTCTAAAGATACAGATAAAGACCATCTATGTTCTTTGTCTTTATCTTTAGACTTAGATTGTGTAATTGTGTTCTTTCTCTTTATTTCTCTTGTTTTTATTTTGATTTTGATTTATTTTTGATTTTTATAAAAAAATGCTGTATGTATTGGCTACTGGAAAAAAACAATTTCCCGAAAGAGAACTCCTGAAGGATCAATAAAGTTTTACTTTACCTTACCTTACCTTAAAGAACATAGGTCAAAGAAAAACAACAAAGACAAAAGATACAAAGACTAACATAGAACAGAACATCCAGATACTTTTACTCCACTCCTGCCCCCGAACTCAGAATTGTACAATTTAATAGCCCGAGGAATGAATGAGGCCTTGAGTCTATGAATATATATACATCTATATGTATAGATATATATAGATATATATATATATCTGTATTTGTATTTTCTCACACCCCTTATGTACAGTATAGTAAAGTTATAGTAACCTTAACATCAACTAAATTGTGTTTTTATTATCAAGCGACTTATTTTTAATCGTCATGTACATCACCTACCAAAACTATAGGTCAATAAATGTGTAACAAAATCCATTTTAAGTTCGTCTTTAGCAGTGTGACAGTCGTCTTCCTGGTCTCGTTTCAGGCCGGCTGGTCCAGCACTCTCGTGTGGAAAGCCAACCAGTGGGTGATGATCCACATGTTCCACTGCCGCATGGTGCTCACCTACTACATGTGGTGGGTGTGCTGGAGCCACTGGGGGGAGATCAACCTGGTGGTGGCGCTCCCCCAGCGCCTCGTCTTCTTCAGCGGCCTCGCTCTCCTCACCGTGGTCATCAATCCCATCTGGACGCACAAGAAGACCATGCAGCTGCTCCGGCCGGTGGACTGGAACTTTGAGAACAAGCCGGCGCCGACCAACGGACCCGCTCTGGTCAAACACCATGCTAGCTAACGGTCGTTCAATGGGTGGGTTTAATAGTGACCTCGTAACACAGTGTTTGGTTCTTATCGCAGAAAGGAAAATGGTCCGAATGCTTCGGCTTCATCTCAAAAGCACACTTATTTTTAGGTGAAGTCTCTCAAAATCTGGTTCTTTTTTTTTTAAGCTTTTTACTTTAGCTTTACAAGCTATTTCTCTATCCTAATATAGCCGAATAAGTTTGTTTTTGCATGAAGCATTCACCATCGTTTACAGCTACTTTTTTGTGTTGGTTTAAAATACTTGAGTGCCTTAGCATTGTATACAACCATCACTTGAGTGATACCTGAGAACTTCATTTTTAAGAATCTGTGAATCCGTTTCAAAGTATTTGTCCTTGTATTTCAATAACTTACTTTTATTTCCTGGGATTTAAACTGCCGTTTGTTTTTCAAGCAGGAACTGGATTTCTGGACATTTCTGGTGTTTTCCTATTAACCCTTGTGTAATCTCGGGGTCCCCGAGGAACAAATGTGTTTGTGGTATCCCTTGTGTTGTCCCTGGGTCAAGGTGAACGACCTCCCTGGCTTCCATAAATGCATATACAGTGGCTGATGTTGTTGATCCTGACCCAAAGATGACACAAGGGATACCACAAACACATTTGTTATTTTTTTTAACAGGCTGTGGGTCACATTGACCCTGTGATAATACGAGGATTAATAGACCCCAGTTAGGGAAGAGAGGAACTAAAGCCTTTGTGAACCTGGGTACTGAGAATGTTGTGAAAAGTTACATTTCTGTATTGAACGTTTGTAAAGACCTTGAAGTGTTAAATGAATTTAGAGGAACAAGCATTAAAAACATTTAAATATTTAAGTCTGTTTTGCAGTGTTTTTCGATTGAAGTGGAATTAAAAGGTTTGGTTTCAACACAGCGATTTGTGAATTAAATGGAATCATTTTTTTGAATCCCTGTAACTATTAAAATAGCATTTATCTTGTGGTGGGAAAGACGGAAAGAAAAAGCTGAATTTGTGTCGATGGTAATGTGGTTTTCATCACCTTTTTTATGATGTTTATTTTAATTTCAGGCTGTTAAAATGACTAGTTTGAGCTTTATTTGTTCCTGAAGGCTCACAGATGACAATGATGCTGCAAAATAAGATATTTTCATTACCTATAATAACATTTATTTCAATAAATGTTTATTTTTTTTCCATCTTTTAAGTAATTATCAGGTAGGATTTAGGTTCAGCAACCGTTGACGTGTTATGATTCAATAAGAACTGGTCCCACTAAATAAAAACGGTTACATTTAATAGTAATTAAGTATTTTAAATATTTAAATAATCAATTTTTTAGTTTTTCAAATAATTGATTGAAAAATCTCAAATGTTTTGTAAATGAATTTATTATTATTATTATTTTTTTTTCAAATATCGTAATAATCTAATTCAAATAATTAAATAAAATACTCTAAATTCAATATCATTTAATTCATAGACGATTTTTAAATAAATTATTTAAATAAAAAGGTTAAAAACAATACATTTTAATTAAACAAGTATTAAATACTGTGTATGTAATATATATTATTATTATTATTTAAAATCAACCATTATATATTATGATTGCACTGATTTACTTTAATGCATTTTTTTTAAAGGTATAACTGTTTGAATCTTAATCAAGTAATGCAAGTAAGTTTCAGGTAACCCCCCCCCAAAAAAAAAAAAAAATATATATATATATATATATATACTGTATATATATATATATATATATATATATTACATATTAACAAATAATACCCATTATATATATTTGTTAATATTTAATTCCATTTTCTCCAAATTTGTCTACTCAACCACATCAAGGCGTGAAATGAGACCAATGATCTAGACTTATTAAAAACAATTTATACATTAAATTAAGCTTTTAAGCTTTTCGAGAATCTTTTTTATTTATAGATATTTTAAATTTCATACAAAAACACAACGTGCCTGAACGTAAAGTTGATAATGTCACCTATTGAAAATGTTTGGGGTTTAATAAGTAACTAAAAGTTGCAAAAAATATGCAGTTTTAGCCTAAATAAAAAAATAAAGTATATAAACTGATGTTGAAGATCAAGACAGCTGTTTGATGGTTAAGCCACATCACGCGTCACGTGACCAGATCTGGATCCTTCGCTGTGATCCTCCCAGAAAAAAAGGCGACGACGGGACATTTTGACGGACGTCGGCTTTCAGCCAATGGACGCCTCGGTGCCTCCGCGTCTGGACCAATCAGCGCACAGAGAAGCTGCCGGGGGAGGGGCGGTGCCTGCGGACAGGGGCGACTCAGTGAGGAGAGTCAAGGAGGAAAGTGGCGAAAAAAAGTTTAGATGCGTGTCCGGTGTTTGCACTTTTCTCGGCGATACATCACTTCTAACAGTCGTTTAGCGCTTTTGTCAAGGATTACGGCGCCTCCGCTTGAAATATACATCACTTGGTGAGTGTTTTTGTTTTGTCTTGACATGTTTCTAAGTTGCTTTGGCTCGAAAAGTAGTGAATCAGGTGAGGCTACATTGTTAGCTTGTTGCAACCACAACAAAACAAATCACATTTTTTTTATTATTATTAAATACGTGTTTGTCTTCTTTTAAAATATGTGTCGTCCCAAGATATCGCCTCCTTTTTTTATTTATTATTCAGCATTAATCTTTCAATTATTTGCTCTCATTTGCATTAAGTCAACAGCTACACAAACAGCTTTGGAAGTTTGTCAATATTGTTTTTCCTTCCTGTGCAAAGCTTGTTTTTTTTTCTTTGTTTTTTTTAATTTCCTTCTCACTGCAGGTGTGAAGTTTTGTCCTCTCGCCTCAGGGTGTCTATAATAACCGGGACAAATCGTATAAAGGAGGAAAATAACTACCTTTAAATCGGTGTGGAAGTGTTTTCTGAGCCTCAGCATCAACTTCCAAATCCAAGTAGTCATGCATAACATTCCTCTGTGAAAGGACTGCAGTCAGCTGGAACATCAGGCTTCACGACAGGTCGAGAAAGGAGATCAAATACTAGTCTCTGGAAGATTATAGAGAAATGATCTCTTCTCAAGATCAGTTTATACAGCAACACAAGATAAACATACACAACAACATGTAGTTTTCATAACACAGAGGGACTCATTTATAATACAAGTGAAGAACTCAGTTTCATATCATCATCGTAACTCGCATACAAGTAGTATTAGAAGTTAATTTAAACCTTAAACATTTTTCATTTTATGTCAGGATTAAATAAGAAATGTGTATAGATAGATACAACTTTATTGGTCCCTCTGGAGGTCTCCTTCGGGAAATTGTTTAAAAATATCTTGTATTGTTTATATCAAGATATCTAGCACAAACAAACGTGTACTTTTGAGAAGTTCTAGTCCTGGTATGTTTATTCAATTATATGACATTATATGATATCATTATAAATTAAAACAAAGTCGGAAGAGATGAGTATACATCTCAAAGTACAAATCGGATTTAGACAAATAATTGTTTCTTATGGTGCGAGTAATCTCCCCAGCTAGAACAGCATACTGATATTATTTTTCAAATAAAAAGTATTTAACATGGAATATTAACTAGTATTAAAAATAAGAAAATGTTTGTGAAAATATCAAGCCCAAAGAAATGTTACCTTTTGAGACGTTCTCTTCATGGTATGTATGACGGTTGTGAAATAATATCATTACAAATGAAAACAAAAAAGATGTAACTTGAGAAACAATTGAGTCTAATCCCAGATAAAAAAAATAGTCTTTTTTTTATGGCGTAAATCATCTCCACAGCAAGAACTACATTCTTTCTTTGTAGTTATTTTCAAATAATCATAAGAATTCAACACAATATCGGTCAGTAAACTTGCTAATAGTAGAAGCCATCTTTGTATTGTTAAAGGAGCAGGATAAATTCTAGTTTAATTCCTGAAATGCTTTTTCTTTCTGACACTAATATCTTTTTTTTTGCTTAAATAAATCATATTTTACACTGCAATTGTTTGATTATATTTCTTTTTAAAAACTACAAGAAAGCATTTGGTTATATTGTGTTATTGTAATAATGGTATTTTACAAGATAAAGGAAGGCGTTATGTCAATGTCATGAGCCACATTAGACAAAGGACTAGAAAACTAACGTTGTTAAACGTAATGTTAGTATTTTATTGTTGTACACTGAACCCTTTGTTTATCTTAAGTACAATTCCCCATTCATTTGTTATAAAATACAGTTTTTATTAATGAACTTATGCTTCTATAAACACATTTCTGTTGACCTACTGTGTTGTGTGTGTATTAAAAACTTCGGACCCTTATCATTAACAGCTTTGTTGAAAATAGTTGTTTGCCTTGAAACCTGAACAATCGGAGAATAATTAGACGAGCGTTACGGTGTAACTACGGCAACTAAAGGAAACACCCGGATTGCTTCCTGTTTCAATTTTCACCCTTTTAATGGAACTTTATCCGATTAATCACCTTTATCCTGTACTAACTTCTAGGGAAATTTGTGGGAAGCGGAAGGCCAAAGTTCACCACTAAACAATAACCAACTACGATAGTTCAGATTTAATAGAATAATATAACTTTTTATAAATATAATAAGCTTTTATGAGTTTTTTTTTATGTTGCAAAATATATTTTTGGTTGCTACTTTAATGAATTTGGAAATAAATAGATATATCTCTTTGAGGTTTTTTAGCTTGAAGACAGTACAATCGACAAATTACTCAAATTTAAATCTTCAGAATTCGTCTTCATGGGAGTTCCGTCGGACCCTCTGAGATCCAGGCGCTTGAAAAGAGGCACACTATTTCTTGTGTATTGAGCAGATAGATGAGTGCCCTCTTTGAAGGGCTTTTGTGAACTACTTGGGTAGAAACTGTGGGGGCATTTTCAAATGAATAGAGCCACAGACTCGGATCACAAAGACGGTCCACAGGAAACTGCAATATTCGCTCCTAGCGGAATGTTGAACAGCCCAAATGTCTTCCAAGGTTAAAGGCAAATCCTGACCTCTCACTTGTACTTTTTTCTAAAAGTTGCCTCTTCGTTCCCTCCGATCTATCGACAGAGAGGGTAGTTTAGATGTCGACGGAGCTTCCTAGTGACCGCTTGCTAGGGCTCGTCTTTCTGCCGTAATGTAGGTCATTTTGGATACATGAGTGAGCAAATCGCTGCGTATTTCACCGACGTCCTGGGTGACTGAAGCTCAGTAATCCCGACGTGCAATGACACGCTCGGCTTAGTGTGTCAACACAGCAGCTGATTTCCACCTCTGTTGTCTCTTCAGATACTGATTTTAATCCAATTGATGAGTAAATCTTTTGTTTATTTGAGATCATTTACGGCATCGCGGCCGATAAAACCTGTGCGTTTGAAGGACAAATCTTTTTTTAAACCAAATTCAACAACATAGTATAGAACATTGCGTGTGTTTGTAGCCAAATGGCTTCATTAAGAAGTGGAAAAATGCCGACTCCCTCCCCCTAGTTCTGTATTTTCTTATCCTCCACTCTGACTCATAGAGAACACCTGAACATTTTACTTTTCCTGACCCTCCCTCTCTTCCTTCCTTCCTTCTGTCCTCAACAAGGAGATGAGTCACTTTGTAGAGATTCAGTCAAGACATGATCGCCGGAAGACAAAACATCTCAACTCGACTGGGAAAAAAAGAACTTAAAGAGCAAATATCTCTGCCAAGGAGTGAATTTCTAATAAAAGAAACAACAACCTTTACACTCAATCTAAACAAAAAATACTGTCTAGTCAGTAGTACAAATGTTTTGGGGTGGTTATGTAATATAATTGCTAATATTTTTATCCAGTGATAATAAAATAATGTTTTTTTGGAAATAGAAGAAAATATCATTATTCTGTTTTGGTACAATCTACACACTTAATAACATTGTTTCCATTCAATCTAAAATATAGATTATCTATTATGACTTGAATTTAGAAAACATTTCTTTTCTTTTTCTGTGAATTGTATCTGCAATTAAACGCATCGCGCTTGTCCGTGTCAATCCAATACATATATATAATATAATTAGAATTTTTTTTTATTATCTTAGCATATCTTAAACTAAATTTAGTCTCAATTTTAGTCACCACGTCTATTACGTTGCATATATTCCTACATGGTTATGGGCTACCGATACTGATACTATCGGTTCCTGAACAATCCTTTTTTTGGATACCAAGTGTCAGCAATAAATAACAAATAATTTCCAGTGATGTTCACTGTCTTTGTCACTTATCAGTTTAAGTTTCGAAAACACAAACATCATATCAAGTTTTGATCACGTGTTGGTATCAAAATTGTTTACCCAAAGACTTATTTGGATACTTGGTACTACCATAGCATTTGGGTCGGTGCCACAAAAGACCGACTTGGTGAACATTTCGGCATTTCTGTTTTGAGAACCAGAGCTGTGTCTCAAATCGCATACTTGCGTACTTAAACTTATTATTGTTAGTGCATAAGTGCGTCTCAATTCTTAGTATGCGAAATGTAGTGCGCCATGCACACTAAATTGTCGTACTTAAACGCACAAAAAACTGAGTATGGATCGATGGACACTTTCTACCCTAAACGGCCGCCATCTTAGTGACGTTGACATTACGTCATATATATATATATATATTCATATACTTACAGGTGTATTTTCAGCCAGCAGTAGGAGGATGACACATCTTCGGTGCTGATACCGGCGTAAATATCTAGCGAATATTTCGTTTTTATTTCTTGATCCAAACTTTCAAAATGTACTGCCAGCAGGTGGCGATAGTGTTCCTACAGCTGGTTGAAATCATCGTTAAACAGTAGTAGAAGAAGAATCGGTTGCGTCATTTCTAGTTAGTGTGTAGCAGCAGGGTTTGATTTGAGACATACTATCTGTGGAGAATTTGCGTACTACTTAGTACGTACACTATCCTGATGCACACTAACCGCCAGTGCACTAAGAGAAGTATGCGACACAGCACAGGAATATTGAAAGACAATAGCAACAAAAGAATTGGACTATAACCTTTTTAGAGAGTTACAAGATGAGCTCCTCCTTTCACGACTCCACGTATCACCATGACTTTTATCGCGAGGACTCTTCTTTCTCCAGGGATTCATGCTCCACCTGCTCAGTGTTGATGACACCAGCCTTATCTGTCTGCGTCCAGTAGACACTGGCTCTGTGTGTTCACCCATCTTGGCCTGGTGCCCCCGCGAAGACAAAGAAGCAGAGGATTCCACGTCACTTTGAGACAAAAACAAGCTTTCAGAAGCACCATGAGTCGTCCTTTCACCCGTGCGTCGCTGCATCATTGTGGTGGAGGTTGGTCTCGGACAGAAGTGGACACATGTCAACTGTTGTTGTGCGTTTATAAATAGACTATTGAGCTTACAAACCACAACAACAAATCGCCGTGTGCCTCCATTGTGATGTCACAGCGTCGGTATTTGTTTGCCAAGTGTTCTCCAAGAACATGGAGGCAGTGAGACAGCTCTTTCTGTGTTGCCACTGTCATGTTTGTATGCAGAGGTGACAGATTCTTTCAAACAAAGACTCGGCTGCTGAGGAATGTGGCCTCTCGTGCCTCTGCAGGTCCAAAGGTGTCTCCTGCCTATGCATGCTGTTGACAATACTACAGGGAAGATCTTCCTTACGTGATTTTATAAACTGATTCAAGTGGGTTTTCTTCTCAAAACCCTTCTGTAGATCCCCAAATATGGATCGAACTCAAGTCCTGGTGACCAAATCTGGCCCCATTATTTTTTTAATTCATAATGAGGTTTTCATAGAGAGTTTAAGTATACTTTTTTTGCAAACTAAATACATGTTTCTTAGTTTTTTAACACGTGAAAAGACACAAAAATCTGAAATGTTTCTAGAAATGTTGGATCTATTTACTAAAGGAAAGCGTTGATACATTAGTCAATTTTAAAATGTATATGTCAGAGTTCAGATTGGAATCCAGTAGGATCTGGAATCCTACAAGTAATCTGTACTAGTAGAGATTGGAATTTCAATCTCTACTAGTACAGATTGGAATACTACTACTGAACTGGGATCTGAATATTGGAATTCCAATCTGGAGGATTCCAGATTCTACTAGTGAATTCCAATCTCTACTAGGAGGGATTTGATCTGTACTTGGAATTCTGATCTGTGCCAGTAGAATTCCACATCCTACTGCATTGGGACATATATATATACTTTCTGATCAACTTCATGGCGATCAAAGGACTAATTTTTCAGAGTAATACGTTCCTTTTTAAAGTAAGAGGCAGAAATGAATGCCAATATAACGGTCGTGACCAGGAATTACTTTTTTTCATCCAAAGAAATGCTAAAAAAACACCTAAACACCTCCATGATGCTAGTACGTGATAGCCTGGGTGCTTCTGCTAGCTTAAAATATAGACTTTATTTAATTTTGTTTCTGAGGAAGTTCTAATGTCGGGGCTACAATACAAGATGGATGTTACAGACGATCAATATGGAGGTATTTGGATGTTTTTAAGTGTCTTTTCCTACCGTCATATGGTCTTACTTTTTTGTTCTAAAACACACAGTCTGAAAATAATCCCAGCACTTAGGTGACATCAGGGTGAGTAGAAAATTATAGAATTTTGAGTTAACTATCCCTTTAAGGACGATGAGTCTCTTTGCAAATAAAAAAGTAGTTAATGGAAAAAAGCATTGAGAATTTCGGGATGTTTTAAGGCAGCTGCCAATTTATTTTATGTGACCCGTGAAACCTTTATATAAAGGGGTGTCAAACTCAGTCAAACAAGACTCCAAAAGTTGTATTTTTTTAACTTTGTATTTTTATTCTTAGTGGCTCAATTTATCTATTACATTATTTGGAATTTGTTTGAAGCAAGAACCGTCATCGTGCTTAACCTTTGTGTTATCTCAGGGTCATGGTGACCCAAAGGCCCGAAAAACAAATATACTTTAGGTATCCCTGAGTCACTGCGTATGTTTTAAGTAGGAAAGGCTTAGATCGTCCACATAAAAAATAGTGGCCAGTACGGGTATCGAACCCGCGACCTTGGCGTTATTAGCACCACGCTCTAACCAACTGAGCTAACCGGCCTGACTACGCTAGTTCATCCTGGTACCGAATAGCGTCAAGAAAAGTAATCATTTTACTTTTCTTGCTTCAAACAAATTCAAAATCTTCCTCTTAGCATAATCACTGGCACGTTTATAGGTAAACGTAGTCATACTACGGCTACTCACGGAGTAATAATTCGGCCCCTTGACGAGTAATACTATGGTTTAAAAGGATTAGAAGAGGCGTGAAAATTAAGGGATTTAAAGTGCGCCTTAGTCCTAAAAACACGGTAGATTAGGCAGTGAATTCGATACCAGGATGAACCAGTGTAGTCAGGCCGGTTATCTCAGTTGGTTAGAGCGTGGTGCTAATAACGCCAAGGTCGCGGGTTCGATCCCCGTACTGGCCACCATTTTACGTGGACGATCTAAGCCCCATCATGGATGGATTTTTTCCTACTTAATACATACACAGTGACTCAGGGATACCAAAAATATATTTGTTTTTCGGGCCTTTGGGTCACCATGACCCTGAGATAACACAAGGGATAAGCACAGTGTGGTTTTGCAGTGCCTTGATATCGAAATGAACAATAATGTTCTTTAATCTTGAGCCAACCATCCTGTAAAACTTGACTTGGCGGCCAGGATGTTGCCCCTCGGGCCATGGGTTTGAGAAGTTTAGATTTTGTGAATGTATTCTGTGAGTTTATAAATCTGGCTCAAAATCAAATCTATTCATTTCTTATCAAAGAAATCTCAACAGGTAATTGGAAAACCAGTTGGTATGAATTTGATGAAGGGTAGGAACATGTATCTTAGATTTACAAATCAAGGAGTGTCTCTTGTGTTATATTGTGGAGTCAGTGGTGAACCACAGGCTTTATGCTAAAATTAACCCTTTTAGTATTTACAAAGGGGAACAAATTCTGCAATCTTTTGAAATTTTTAAGGGGATAAAGAACTTTAAACTTAGGAAAATAACAATCCATGTAAATGAGCTGCTTGGTGGAGGTCTGCAGAGTGTTTGGCAAAGGCGTGACAATGCCAATAAGAAACCACCAAGACAAACACCGGTCAGGCGTGTCCATTTCCCTGGTCAAATAACTTGTGTATCTGGCATCTTCATGACACTTGTGTCTCTCTCCAGGAATGTGTGACGGAGTAATTGATCCCCTGCATGCTGCCGCCTGAAGACACCATCGCCGAGCATGGACGTGGAAGACTTCCCTCCCCCGCCTCCTGAAAGTAAAGTCAAACAAATCTATGACCCAAACTTGCCTCCTGTCTGACAGTCGCCGGTTCAGGTTCCAGATTGCGAAAGGGGAGTTAGGGGGGTCTTTAACAGGCCGGTTAGCTCAGTTGGTTAGAGCGTGGTGCTAATAACGCCAAGGTCGCGGGTTCGATCCCCGTACTGGCCACTGTTTTTTTTGTTTGGCTTCATGTTTATTAAAAAGGCCCGTGTTCGCAAATCCCCATCACTTCCTAAAGAGTTCAGAAGGTTGCATTGTGGGAGTAAACAAGATAGATTCCTCTGCCTGTCTCGGCTTCTCGGGAGTGTGTGGGCAGATGCGAGCGGGAGGGAATGTTGCTGTGGCGCTCTGGATTCCTGACAATGTGTCTCAGTTTGAGTCGCTAGGGACTCTGGGAGAAATGATATTTGGTAGCAACCTATGACTCTTCTATCCGACATTAGAGTCGTAGAAGTTTCAACAGGCCGCCTGTGGATTTATGTTCGTACTTGCTCCGCTAAGTAAAGGTCAATAGTTTGGTTAATTACGCTTCAGACTAAAAAACACAGCCAACTCTCGAACGCCCTCATCTAACCCCGTGAGCAGACGTATTTATCGAGCTGCTCGTGGTGCCTCCTCATCTGGCCGGCTCCATTTTAGTCCAGTGGAGTTGGAGCGAGGTTTGGAAAGCAATAAAAAAGAGCTGAGTGTTTGAACACTAGCTTGGAGTGGACCGACTGTAAAGATGCACTCGATTTGGTTCCTAGATTAGATATAAGAGTCAGGCCGGTTAGCTCAGTTGGTTAGAGCGTGGTGCTAATAACGCCAAGGTCGCGGGTTCGATCCCCGTACTGGCCACTGTTTTATCATGGATGGATATTTTCATACTCATGGCGCGCTGGAGTAATACTACGACGCCTTGGTGAGAAATATCATGATGCCTTGCAGAGTAATACTATGGCTATTCGTGAAGTAATAATTCAGCACCTTGAGGAGTAATACTGCGATGTCTCGCCGATAAATATCATGATGCCTTGCAGAGTTATACTACGGCTACTCCTGGAGTAATAATTCAGCGCCTTGATGAGTAATACTGCAATTCCTCACTAACAAATATCATGATGCCTTGCAGAGTTATACTACGGCTACTCGTGGAGTAATAATTCAGTGCCTTGAGGAATAATACTGCGATTTCTTGCTGAAAATATCATGATGCCTTGCAGACTTATACTACGGCTACTCCTGGAGTAATAATTCAGCGCCTTGAGGAGTAATACTGCAATTCCTCACTAACAAATATCATGATGCCTTGCAGAGTCTACGGCTACTCGTGGAGTAATATTTCAGCAGCTTGAGGAGTAATACTGCGATGTCTCGCTGATAAATATCATGACGCCTTGCAGTGTTATACTACGGCTACTTGTGGAGTAATAATTCAGTGCCTTGAGGAATAATACTGCTGTGTCTCGCTGATAAATATCATGACGCCTTGCAGAGTTATACTATGGCTATTCGTGGAGTAATAATTCAGCACCTTTGAGGAGTAATACTGCGATGTCTCGCCGATAAATATCATGACGCCTTGCATAGTTATACTATTGCTATTCGTGGAGTAATAATTCAGTTCCTTGAGGAGTAAGACTGCGATGTCTCGCTGATAAATATCATGACGCCTTGCAGAGTTATACTACGGCTATTCGTGAAGTAATAATTCAGCACCTTGGGGAGTAATACTGCGATGTCTCGCTGATAAATATCATGACGCCTTGCAGACTTATACTACGGCTACTCGTGGAGTAATATTTCAGCAGCTTGAGGAGTAATACTGCGATGTCTCGCCGATAAATATCATGACGCCTTGCAGAGTTATACTACGGCTATTCGTGGAGTATTAATTAAGCGCTGTGACTTAAACGGATTATAAGAGGCGCTGTCAGCCTATGGGTCACCTTGACCCTGAGATAACACAAGAATTAAGTGTGGTTTTGTAGTGACATATGACTGACTTGACCCAGGGATAGTTGTATTAGTATCGACCAATAAACACCCAATGAAAGCATTACTGACATTTATTTGGAGTAATACTTCAGCGCCTTGAGGAGTAATACAACGGGGTCTCGCAGAGTAATACTACTGCGCCTAGCAAAGAAATAAAACAGCGCCTTCTGGAGTTAAATTGTATGTAAAGTCAAATAATTAAATTCCTTTTTTCTTTATTTAAAATGAATATACAAATACTTACAGCGTTGGTTTAATTTTGTCTTGCAATTAAACCCGCTAGATGGCAGCAGTCATCATGGCGACGACTGAGGACGAGAGGATACAGTCGACTCCAGCAGCTTTTAAAGTTGATGTTTGGATATATTTTGGTTTCAAAACAAATGAAAGTAGTCACAACTTCATCAAGAGTCATGTGGTCTGTAAATTCTGCCACACCAGAGTCAAGTACTCGACAATACTACTAAATATATACTTGTTCCTACAGTATCACAACATATCACATTATATTGTATCATTGCCCATGTATTTGTGATATGTATCGTTTCGCCAGGTTCTTACCAATACATTGTCCTAAAAAATTGAGCGGAAAAGGACTTAACTTTTAGATGCTACCCCAATAAAAAATAAAATCAATACAGGTTATGTAGCAAAAAGAAACGTGTAAAATCAAACAATCCCAAATTGTTTTACAACTGAATTCAACTTTGAACTCCAGGATTTAAACTCTACTCAGCACTGCAGTAGAATACCATGATATCTAAATTAAAATATGTGTCGTAGTTTTGCCAAATGTGAAAGTATAGGCACGATTACTTATTCAGTCACAACTACGTTTCTTTAAGAATTTATGGTCCATAGGTTTTATGGGAGCGTTTCTCTCCCTTCGTTTTCCAAAACAGGTGGAAAAAAAAGGCGATAACATCTAAGTGTCCCTGGTTTGATCTTTGCACCTCTAAAGCATTTACGTTGTGGTGCAGATGGACAGAGGTCAGAGTGTCGGCCCGGAGCGTTAGTCACGGTCTGACGGCCAGACTACAGGGTTGGAACTGTTACCTGTCAGGACCTGAGGGAATTGAACTAGTGATTACGAGTCGTGTCCACCGCTGTGAGGGGGAACTTCAAAGCTTTGTATTGTAGCTGGTGGGAGGTTGACTTTAGTTCTTGGCCCTGAAGGCATCACTTGTAGGAATATTTTACGTTGAGAATATCCATAATAGAATAATCAAAATGTTATTGGTGTAAGGCTTTTTATTTATTATAAAAATTAAAATGTAGTGAATATATTTATTTCAATATGGTTGAATATCATATTTTGCTTTTGGAATTAAATTACGTTAATTGGCTGTGAACCTTCCAAAAATATATTTGTTATAAAGACGATCACTTAATATTATATTTGATAACTGTTCCCTTGTGTATCCAAGCTTATATGAACAGGCACATTTTAAACCAAAATACGTCCAAACATATCAGCTGCTGTAGTCAACTATATCCTCTCGTCCTCAGTCATCGCCGGTATCTCACAAGATTCCATTCTTCCTCCAGTTGTGGAGGACCGCTGCCATCTAGAAGTGGGAGGATTAATTGCAACACAAAAATGAACGCAGGGAATATTTGCATGTTGATTGTATATATAAATATATAATCGAATCATTTTATTTTTAACACACTTTATTTAACTGTTATTCATAAAAGAACTAGGGTAGGAAAATAAAATATAATTTCAAAGCCCACCCATAAAAGAAAATCCATACAGGTTATTTATTATTCATATAAAAAAGAGTAATGTACATATTTAATTTTGAATAAAGTTTCCTTTTTTTGTATTACCTTTTTTTTTTTTAGATTTTACTTTACTTGTTTAATTTTTTTTTCCTAATAATGGCCATAAATCAAGGTTAAAAATTAAAACTTCAAGGTCTATATTGAGAGACTTACAGACTTACAGTCTCTCAATATAGACCTTGAAGTTTTAAATTTAGTTCAAATAAAAAAGATAATCTAATTTTCAATGCATTATTTAGCTAAGATTATTTCGCCACTACTGAAAAGCGTGGAAACCTCAAGTTAGGAGTCAAATAGAATGAAAGCAGTCGGCTCCGATTTCCAGAGTGAAGGGACATTCTTAGCCACAGTCTCTTGTGTTTTCTTTGGGAACACTTTCAGGATATTAGTCAAATGCTTTAAATTCTAATGTAACACATTAAAGCTGTGACAACTGATGAAGGTTCTCTTAAAGAATCCATGGTATGGAAAGAATATTCTGGTTAATAACTGATGAACAGTGTGTCAGACGCTGGTGTTAATATTAAAAAGTTCTCTTATATTCATGAGATCTGAAATTATTCATAAAAAACAACTTGATTAAGTGAAGTGGGTCCATGTTTTCCCCACTGATCTAATTCTAGTGTGGAAACTTGCAAGAAAACATTTCTGCTTCTCATCCTCTCTTGCTGCCGAGGGACGCCTTTGAACTGTACGTCTGCTCAGATGCTTCTTTTTTTTTTGGGGTGGTTTGAATGTTGAGCAGCCGAGGTGCCGTTTTTAGTCGGAAGCCTTAAGAAAACACACCGCGGCAGAAGACCCCACCCTTAATTATAAGTTTGTTTGTGACTCGGTTGGAACTTCACAGCCCCGTAAGGACCGGAGCCGCCACCCAGCTCGCATCCACAACTCTGAAGTAGTTTTATTTGAATCAAGTGGAGATTATGGAGGTTTTTATTACTTTTTAAGAGTTAGTTTGCAGTCTGTTTAACTAGCCTCCTGCTTTGATTTGTCTTAAAGGGTCTCACATTTTCACTGTTTTGTCTCTCGAAAGGGTGTCAGAAGTAGGATGATATGTCAATTTGATGGAGGGGTCTATTCACCGAGCAGTTCGGATAAGAGAACATTTTCTTCTTCCGTCTAATTCCTGTGAAATCTTGAACTTGGCGAAGATGTGTACAGTGTAACCTACATGCAACATCCAAGAATACAGATAAAACATTTGGCAAAAAAAAAGTTTCCCTGACAAAAGTGACGTGGTTGATAGGAACTGGATGCGGTGTAAAAGCAAACACGCAGACAAAATATCCAGTCAGAGGAAGTATCGTTATTCTATTTCTAGTGTTGTTTATTTTGAGAACTCCGAGCACGTCATGCACAGTGTTTGACCCCAAAATAGTGGCAAAGCATTACACATGCAGGCAATTTTAAAACATTGCATAAAAATATCTATCTATACTTTGTGATGCACATGCAGCTACATGCTAATGTTGAATACATGCTAATGTAAGCAACATGCTAATATTAGACACATACTTGTGTGAGGCACATTTTTATGTAAGCTACATGCTAATGTGAGATACATGCTAATGTAAGATACATGCTTATATAAGCTACATGCTAATGTTAGCCACATGTTTAGTAAGATACATGCTAATGTGAGCTATATGCTAATGTAAGCTACATGCTAATGTTAGCCACATGTTAAGTAAGATACATGTTAATGTGAGAGTATTTTCTAGACCAGGATCACAAAGCGCCTAAACAATAATAACAATACCCAATAAAATATATGCTTAAAATGTCGAGACACAAAATATTCATGTAAATTTAAGCTACATGCTTATGTAAGATACATGCTAATGTAAGACGCATGTTTAGTAAGATACGTGCTAATTTAAGCTATATGCTAATGTAATAAACATTTTAATGTAAGCTACATTCTAACGTAAGCTGGATTCTAATGTAAGATACATGCTAATGTAAGCTATATGCTTATGTAAGATACATGCTAATGTAAGACGCATGTTTAGTAAGATATGTGCTAATTTAAGCTATATGCTAATGTAATAAACATTTTAATGTAAGCTACATTCTAACGTAAGCTGAATTCTAATGTAAGATACATGCTAATGTAAGCTATATGCTTATGTAAGATACATGCTAATGTAAGCTATATGCTTATGTAAGCTACATGCTAATGTGAGGTAGTCATATTTTGTGTCATGTTCAACTATTTTGTATAGATATTTAGCAAAAATTATATTCTTCTAATATACTTAATTCAAAGTGTCACACATTTAGTGATTTTATTGATATATATTAATTGATGGGGATACAAAATATATCATAAAAGCAACAAGAAAGGACTTTCTCTGCATCTAAACATATCCAAGAGTTTTATTTATATATTTAATTGTAACATTCTGAGTCATGTTCAACTTTTTAAATTCAAATATTAAAACAAAAATTAAAATGGTCATCTTTAGGATAAATAAAGTGATTTTTTAGTCGCCATGATATTTATTAAAAGGAGTTATTCTAATATTTAACTGAATCAAATCTTGCGTCTTTCCAGTGTTGGCGGACGACGCTGAGCTCGACGACGAAGACGAGGGCGAGGCCTTCGACTTCGAAGACAGCGACATCGATGACGCCCCACAGGCGGACCACCCTCCCCCGACTCCCCCGGCCCCCTGCTCGCCCATCTGCAAAGATAACGGGGAACATATCAGCGGAGTAGATACCGAGGAGACCAAAAGCACGCCCGGGACAACAGGTCAAGAGGGGGAGGAGATGGAGTTACCTCCCCCTCCTCTCGAAGAGGACGTGCCGACAGGGAGAACAGGTTTGTAGCCTCAGGTGTTGACATCTGATTGTTGTTTCCAGGTGTTAACTTGTCGAGCTAACGGCGTTCTTGTGAGGATTTATTCCAAAGAGAAGGGAAAATATTTGACTTTATGTGACACAGTTTGTACAAAAAAACTGATCAATGATCTGATCTGTATTACACAAGAGTGTAAATTAGTATTCTTGAACATTTCTTCTCATTTTTATGTTAAATTTTCCTAAAATGATCAACAATAATGTCTCTATAATCATGTATTTGTGGCAGCCTGGTGTCTAGATAGTTTTATCACCAACGATTTTGTTGCGGCAATAATCTATTCCAATCTTTGAAGCGACACTTAAAGAAAAACATAAAAGTTACGCATTACTGAGGCAGCTGTTTGGAATAAAAAAGGTGTGGAGAGTAATTATTCTGAATGAAAACACCCTTTAATAAAACAATAAAGTATAAAAGCTTTATTTTATTAATATAAATGTTATATTTTATTGTATTTATAGATAATAAATACATTTTCTAATACATAGTTTATAATATTTAATTAAATGATAAAAAAATAACATGTTTTTTATTGTTTAACTCTTGTGTTAACTCAGGGTCAAGGTGACCCAAAGGCCTGGAAACAAATGTGTTTGTGGTATCCATTGTTTTGTCTCGGGGTCAAGGTGAGCGACCTCCCTGGTTTCCATAAATACATATGCAGTGATGGAGGTGGTTCACTTTGACCCAGATGCAACACAAGGGTTAAATGTAAAAAAAAAAAAAAGGGAAATGAAGCCACAACAAACACTAAAATAAGCCTCTAAAAAGTCACAACTAAGCTAAAGGCTGGTTCCTAACTCACACCCGCAGATCTATAAAACACACGTCGGGAAAGACATAGTAATCAAGAATGACAAAGTCCTGGACAAAAGACAATAAAAACATGTAAAAACAAGAATGGCTGAATCAACAACAATGAGAACTTTATTATTATGCTTTTATATATGAAGTTTGTCAATAATTTAAGAACCAGGTGACCCAGAGGCGGACGGTAACAAAGTCACACAAGCCAAGGTAGAATTAAATACAATTATAATTTAATTAATACAAGCACAGAACCAAAAACGACCACTAGAGGGGGATAAATAACATGGAGTCCACTTTCTCAGCCCACCATGAAATAATTGAAGCCGACGAGGGGCAACAAGAAAAAGTAGCCAAAAAAACGAGGGGATAAAATGACAAAAAAATAAAAATAAAAATGCTGCCATCTAGCGGGTTTAATTGTAAGACAAAATTAAACAAATTGTGTAAATATTTGCATACTCATTTTAAATAAAGAAAAAAGGAATTTACATACAAAATTTTTTTTTTTATATAAATAAAAATGTTATGCAAAGTCTTCATGTTTAATATATCTAGTAAAACACTGTCATTTTAATTGTATATTTTAATTTAAAACAAACATTGAGTTGGGTTTTGATGATTCAAGAGAATGAAATGAGTACATTTAATTATAAAGTAATTCATTTTGTTTTTTCTTTCGTCACAGCAGCTGCCGAATCTCCGAATGAAACCGGGACACATTCTCCGGAAACAACATCCGCGACCCCCTCCCAGAACACAAAAGTCAGCCCCTACTCCGTGATCGACATCTCGCCCCTGAAGCTGGAGGAGCTGGAGCAGCAGTACAGACCCTCCACCGCCTCCCTCCCTGACTCTGTGACCGCAGAAGAAGAGCCACAGGACGCCCCGCCACGCTCCCCCGGCCTCACTTCGGGCTACTCTGTGCCGGTGCCATGCGGATACGCCACCCCGTCTGGCGTGCCCCTCATCACCCCGACGTACACCACGCCCGTCATCATCCGACACTTATCCATGGATGAGGAAGGTAAAATAAAGTCAATATCACAACCCTTTTTTTTTAAACATTTATTCTACATTCACGCTCTTAAGTTGAGTAGATTCCTTTGACAGACACTCGTTCACATCTGTTTTCTGCTCACCACAAGGAAATAGGGACTAAATTTAGCTCTTCCCAAAGCCCTGTGCTGGCTGTGAAGACTTTCCGGTTTCCTTGAGCTAGCAGCTCCGGGCTGTGGTCCGGCCGACTGCAGAATCTGATACACTGTTATTATCTCGCAAAGGTCACAGCAGACATTTAAACCTGACCTCACTCTTTAGCTCATCCCTTCATATCCAACGACACAGTCAAAGATTGAGATTAAACTTTTAATAATGTAGTTATTTAAAGGCAAAGTGGGATTTTTAGTTACAATATTTCAAGAGCAAATCTTTATATTCCGAGTATAAAAATAACTTTGCCACATAGACAATCCACAAGAGGGCAGTAGAGATGTGTAACGCCTGTATGCACTGTTTTGTCTGTAAAGCAGAAAATAGATTTAAGTTTTAAAACGTTTATATATATATTTATATATACTGACCTGGTTTAATTCACAACATGTTTTTTTCTCTTCTTATAGTAACCGTAGTCGGAACTGGAAACACATCCGCTGACAGGTGAGAATAAACATGTATATTTATGTTTTTTCTGCAATAAAAGTACGACCTCTGTTCAACTCAAACTCAATTAAATTCCTCAATTAAATTTAGGAGAGGAAAAAAAGCAATATTAAATGTTCAATTGACACTTGTGTTATTTCAGGGTTAATGTGACCCGAAATCAAATTAATTTTGCGATATTATGTGAATCTTTCATACAAATGTGTTTGTGGTATCCCTTGCGTTGCTTCTGGGTCGAGGTCAACAGCCTCCCTGGCTTCTATAAATACATATGCAGTGCTGGAGGTCGTTTACCTCTACCCAAAAGCAACACAAGGGATACCACAAACACATTTGTATGAAAGATTCACATAATATCGCAAAAATCAACATTGTTTTACATTTGCTTTGTAAGCCTGTTAGTCGGTTAAGAACACATACTATAGTACAGTTTTTTTTTATTATTATTATTTTTTTCAAGCAAATACATTTTGTACATCCTGTAATGAATTTGTTTTATTTATTTGACTAAATATTTCATGTCAAATAGGCTCCTTGGTGGAGGTATGCATTGTCACAGTGCTTCCCGAGTTAATAATTATTACTATTGTTCGTGTTTTATCTGAAACTGGTGACGGTAAATCTGTGTAACAGAAGTAACAATAAGTTTGAACTGCGTTCTGTGTCTGCATTTTGGGGCATAATTTGTGGTGCAATGGCGTGCATGAGGGGCTTTGAAAAAAATATTAAAGTATAGTGAGAGTGTAAATCACCGTCAAAGTCAGAATGGTAAATGACATCAAAACCTAAATAAGGCACCAACATATGAGTGGCTTTTCTGTCTGGTTAGTTCATGGGGTCCCACTTTTTTCATTGTTTTTGACTAAAATCCTCATCAAGTTGAGTTTAAAATGTTTAACATCAATGTCGTGTTTCTCCGTGGTCAGTGTTTTCAGCGAAGAATATCCTCCTATAATAGAAGAGGACGCTTTGGCAAAGTGGGCCGCGGACCCTGCAAACACCGCCTGGATGGAAAGTAAGAAACCGATTTGTTAGATTTGTATTGTGCGAACACATCGACGCCCACATTGTCTGACCTCATGTTGCAATCATTGTTCTACTTTTCGGTCATTTATTTCCCTGGATTTCCTTCCTTTTTCTTTTGAGGAAGCAGACCCTGGTGGACACTCTGTGATTTCTCTCTTTTTTTGTCATTCCCAATGCTTCGGTCAACTTTATGTGAGATTAGATCTTATTTTTCTTCTTTTCGTTCACATCCAGATGACGTCATTTACGATGACGTCCCCAGAGAAAACTCGGACTCAAATACAGGTAAGAGGTTTTTTTTACTTTTTGTGTGAAAAGCTGCAGTTTCGATGGTAGACGACAAAGAGAGACCTCCATGCTGCGCACAATACTAGAGGAAGCTTGAAGGAAGTTTGAAAGAGGGAAATGTATATTTTTGATTTAAAATGTTAACAGAAAATAACTAGTTGAGAGGAGAAGATGTTCATGAGGTTGATGGGTTTTTCCTAGTTTTGTAAAAATCAACAATTCTGCATTAATTTTTGTTGCAGTTTGTAGTAGCCAGAAGATTTATTGTGTCGCAATTTTTCCATCTCAATCAATGAAACTATTAAGGTGAGATGATGGAGGGATGAATTGCTCTGGGTCATAATGAAAGAGGAAAGATGATTATGACATTTTGGTGAACCCCTAAATTTGAAAAGAAAGAAGTAAACTCTCACTTTCACTTTCAGTTTGTGTTATTTCTTCATTTAAAATCTCAATTTTACAATTTTGTCAATATATTCATGTGTATTGAATTGATGAGGTTTCATGATACAATGTCTTTTTTTTAAATGGATATAATGGAGTTTTTTAGCTCAGTAGGTGGCGCTCTCGTATAACTGTTTAAAAGTGATCGATTATGAATTTGTTGACTCTGCATCATGAAACCTCATCAACCCATCAATGTCAGTCATATATGATTAATAACTATTGTTAAAACAACAATTATTATTGCTTCTTTAAAATCCAATCATTCAATCTTTTTATTATGATCTAAACTCTCAGGGTCTTTAAATCAGAGTGAATAAATGTATTTTAATTACATTTTCAAGGACATATCTGTAGTGAGACGAGGTGACATGAGAAGATGATTAGTTCATGTGGCGTAATTCCACTACACCATCTGGATCCACAAGCCTTTTGAAGGATTTTTTTACTGTATATGGCGAAAACCCACATTTATAGCCTCATGTGTTGTCACCCTTTTAACTTATAAGTGGATTGAACAAATGGGTTTTTACTGTCTTTTAATCTGTACTATTTTATTAAATAAACTGAATTTATTTAGTGTTTTATTATATTAATGTTCCTACTTAGTTCTTTTAAATGTAAGTAAGTAATTTATATTTATAGAGCGCTTTTCAGACCATGGTCACAAACTAATTAAACAATCAAAACAATACCCAAATAAAATATATACTTATGGAGTCAAGATAACACCGAAAACAACACAGGAGTCTCAGAAAATCAAAAATGTACTTTTGCTATAAGTAAGTAAGTAAGTAAGTAAGTAATTTTTATTTGTATAGCGCTTTTCCAGACCAGGGTCACAAAGCGCTTAAACAATCAAAACAATATTCAATAAAGTATATACTTTAAAGATCAAGATAAAACTGATAACACAACAGGAGTTCCAGGAAATCAAGGAAAAGCCTGAATAAATAAAAACGTCTTAAGATGTTTCTTGAAGGAGTCAGTAGATCATCAAACACAGAGAGAGAGGAAGATCATTCCAAAGCTCAGGAGCAACAGTCTGGAAGGATTTCTCTTCTCTGGTCCTGAATCGTGTTCAGGAACTATAAGTAGATTCTGATCCACAGACCTCAGAGCCCAAGCTGGGGTGTAAGGCTGGATCAGATCAGTGATGGAAGGAGGAGTCTGACCATGAATAGATCTGAAAGTAAGAACCAGAATTTTAAAGTTGATCCTGAAAGAAACTGGAAGCCAGTGAAGAGTTTTAAGGATCGGAGAAATGTGAGTTCTTCTACTTGAGCGGCTCAGAATTCTCGCTGCAGAGTTTTGTATCAACTGCAGGCGAGACGATCCTTCTTGTTAAATTAAATGAAAACAAACTGTTACAATAGTCCAGACGAGAAGAAACAAACGCATGGATTATAAGCTCCAGATGATCATCCGGACAACATTTTCCTAAGTTTAGAGATTTTTCTCAGTTGAAGGAAACAGTTTCTGGTCAGTTTTCTGTAGTGTTGAACAAGAGACATGTCTTTATCAAATACAACACCCAGGTTTCTCAGGCTCAGTTTGACAGACTGACCTAAGTCACCCAAGTACTGACTCAACCCTGGAACCTTATCATCAGGAGCAATAACCAATAACGCATTATCTGCCCTTATAGTGTGAGTTGTGTGTGCGAATTGTTAGCCACAACATTTCAAATGCTTAAAAAAAAATGAAAGAGATACATGTTGTCCTGGACGACAGAACCGGACGAGATGATCTACGACGACGTGGAGCTGGGCGAGGAGGGCGGCCGCCACAGCTCCCTGGACAACGGCTGGAGCTCCAGCGAGTTCGAGAGCTACGACGAGGCCAGCGACGGAGAGGGGAACCCCGAGAACGGACTCCCTCACGCCTTCATGAGAGGAAACCCATCCCAGACCAAGACCCAAGTGAGTTTTTTTTAATTAAATATCACCTGAAAAAACCTTTCATAAGAATGAATTCCACGACGTATTTAGGGTTTTATTGATCAAAATTGTGATTATGACTTCTTCTCCTGGTTAAGTGGGTCAGTTTTTTTTAGTTTTTTTGAGTAAAAACTGGGATTTGTGGTAGCAGAAGGATAACCACTCATACATGTTTGCTTCTGTTCAGCTCTCTCAAGATCTGACACGCTTGAAAGAACACTATGAGAGAAAGGTCAAAGGTCTAATGGCCAACACGGTGGGCACGGTAGAGCTGCAGCAGCTCAAACAGAAACACGAGCAGAAGGTAAACTGCCTCGGGTGGGGGCGGCTCGCCACGTCGGCCCCTCTCTAGACCAAGTAGTCCCGAATCCCTTGCTTCCCCCCCCCCAGTGTAGTTTCTGACTCTCATCCTGCACTAACGCCAATGACCTGTGGTGATGGTTTCACCGGTGGTGGTTCGATGTTCGTCGTTGTTCGTCTGCATGCTCCAGTCTTGTGTAGAGGTTGAACCATATCATTATGACCACCTTAGATCCTGCTTTTTTCGTGTTATATTAGAAAGGTGGTCATAATGTTTACCTGATGCCTGAAGCTCTAGAGATATTGTGGTTAGACAAGTAGTTTTTGACAGCTAACGAAAAGCTCTGCTACTATTTTATTTTGCTTAAATATTTTGGTAATTTTAGTTTGATTGGTTTTTTTTAATTGAATTAGCTTTGCGAAGCTAACTTGCTAAATGAGTGAGAATTAACCCCTTAAAATAAACGTCAGTTATTTATCACTTTAATTTGATTTACCCAAATACTTCAAGATACATTCTTAACATATGTATTGTATTTATATTATATTTAATAATACATTATTATATATTAAAAATGTTTGTATGTAAAAATGTATGATCACTTTTTTGTATACTTTTTTACTATTTAAAAAATGTGATTCTTTATCACTGACTTTTTTTTATTTCCTACATTAAGGCTTCATCTGAGTTTGATAGTTTGACGGTCCCTAGCTGTCCTGATTGATTTTGTCGATCCCTAGGAAATTAAACGACTCACACCTGCCTTAAGAAAATGCCGCTGGTTGTTATGCTGGGTGTTTTGCTGGGTGTTTCCTTTATATTCTCCTTTATTCTAGTTTCATTTACAAGTAATTCCGTGTCTTCAGGTGCAGAAGTTAGTGAAGGCTGCGAAAGACGGGACCAAAGACGGGCTGGAGAAGACCAAAGCTGCTGTGAAGCGAGGACGATCGTTCATTAAAACGAAATCCTTCTGCAACGGTTTGTATCGCTTAAAAAAAGTGTTCAATATATTAGTTAAACAGCTTATTTTTGGGTCTTTTTTGCTGCGACTCTCAGAGCGGAAGTCGACTTCTCATGAGGACGAAGAGTCTGAGGTCTTTATCGAGGTGGACTGTTTCAATGTGGAGCCGTTACTGAGTCCAGCACCTGAAGATTTATCACAACAGCAGGTAATAGAGACAAAAATCCATTCATTTTTTAAAATAGTTTAAAATGAACATTCCCTTATTCCGCAGCTGGTGAGGCGATGCATTTTAGGATCCATCCTGGAGAGCGAGAAGAACTACCTCGATGCTCTGAAGAGAATATTAGAGGTGTGTGCAGCGGTCGCACCAGAACCCCGCTTGAGCTGTTTCTAAATCTCTGGTCATCTTCTTCTTCACCCCCAGCATTACGAAAAGCCGCTGTCGCAGATGGAACCGCGGCTGCTGAGCGACAGGAAACTGAAGATGACCTTCTATCGAGTGCGTGAGATCCTGCAGAGCCACTTCCTGTTCCAGATCGCCCTCGCCAGCCGCGTGTCCGAGTGGGACGGCCTGGAGATGATCGGAGACGTCTTCGTGGCCTCAGTGAGTGTCTTTGTGTTCTCGACATCCCAGTGCTTCATGGAATGATCTTCCTCTCTCTTTGCGCTTGATGGATCTACTGACTCCTTCAAGAAACATCTTAAGACGTTTTTATTTGTTCAGGCTTTTCCTTGATTTTCTGGAACTCCTGTTGTGTTATCAGTTTTATCTTGAAGTATATACTTTATTGAGTATTGTTTTGATTGTTTATGCGCTTTGTGACCCTGGTCTGGAAAAGCGCTATATAAATAAAAATTACTTACTTACTTGCAAAATATGTTTGGACTCTGGAAGGAAAGTGGATTAAACCCATGCAAGATAATATTAAGAGTCAATGTTCTTTTTAATGTTATGCTGGACGGTCTTACCTAAACTGGAAAAGTGTCTTGAGATAACTTTGTTATGATAAGACCCTTTAAATAAAATAGAACTGACAACCAGAACAATAACCTCTCCAAAAAGTTTGAAAATAATGAGTAAATATGAAGTGCTCCTCTAATCAAGACATTATGATGCAGTAGACAACACATGAGTCTGAACTATTAAAGTTAAAGTGTGTTTTGAATACATTAGCTTAAAATATTTGCAGAATCTGGCCCGTCCAGTTATGTTACTTTCAAAAACTAAAAAAAATATACTTGATAAAGGGAACTTTATAGCACGTTAGCCTGTTAGCTAACATAGAACAGACGCTGATAGTTACTCTAAATTTAGCATCTAAGATTTAAAAGATAATATCGCAATAATACTTATTTTTTAAGGACAGATGGCCTAAAATTGTTTTGCCTGTGACTTCTACCATGGGATATTTGTATTGGCAATAATCTGTCGACTACTGTATCCTCTCATCCTCAGTCATCGCGGAACTCTCACAGGTTTTCATTTAGGTCGTAATGACTGCTGCCATCTTGTAGCATCAAGTTTTATAGCAATCGTCAAATGACCTAAATGTGAAAATTTGCTAGTAAATTTTAATAAAATTGAATAATTTTATTTTACTTACCTATTATCGAATTAAAAAACTTTTTTTTTAAGTGAAGTTCTTTTGAATACCACGATATATGGGATATTTTCCAGCACCCTTAATCCACCACATAATCTTTGCATAATAATTGTTGCTTATTAATTCAAATTCATAAAATCCATTCCCAGGTCTTTTTTCTGTTATTCAATTTTTGTTAAGTTTATAAAGATGTAACTCCTTGAACATCCCGGAGCTATTAAATCAGTTTTAAAATTGACGAACACAAAGAAAAGCTGCATAAAAGTTGCACAAAAACAACAACTGACAATGAAAAATCGATTTTGTTGCAGCCTGAATATAATCTAAATGTAATTTAATTCATTCTTTTTCTCTCAACTGTGTTAAATTGTCGATAAACATAATAGTTGTTATTCTCAGTTCTCCAAGTCCATGGTGCTGGATGCCTACAGCGAGTATGTCAACAACTTCAGCACCGCCATGATGGTGGTGAGGAAGACCTGCGCAGCCAAACCTGGTTTTCTAGAGTTCTTAAAGGTGAGTCAAGTTATTCATTTACTCTTTTTACTTACCTTAAGATCCTTCAAATGCGACACAGCGTTTCTAATAAATATTACACATAAATTTTCTATTCAAAGTTTGAATGCATATTGTATCATCTTAAAATACAAAAATTTGAATTTAAATACTTTATCCAGTCGTTGGTAAACTTGTAACAATATCTGCTAAAACGTACATTTGTAAACTAAATAAAAAGCAAAATAATGATCATTTGAACAAGCCTGAAATGTTAAACAAAAGTAAAAGTAAGGAAGAATAATTCACCGTAAGTTACTATTTCAGATGTAAAATGACCTGAAATTACATTTTCTTAAGAAAAAGCTTTGAAATATACTGCACAGATTTATGTACAACCCTAAATGTGTTACTTCTAGCATCGTCAAGAGACCAACAGTGACAGGATGACTCTCTACGGACTGATGATGAAGCCGATCCAGAGGTTTCCACAGTTCATTCTTCTCCTCCAGGTAACGAGTGACGCCTGCTGTGACGCGGTGTCACCAGCAGATGGCGCCTAATGCACATGATCTAAACCCAACAGCTTGCTCGTTTTTTATTGTGATTAAATGTAAAGTGCAATACTAGGTTTATATTTCTGTGTCTTACTTGTTATTTGATCAACTCCAGGACATGCTGAAGAACACGCCAGTGGGTCACCCGGACCGACTCCCTCTACAGATGGCACTGACCGAGCTGGAGACTCTGGCAGAGAAGCTCAATGAGAAGAAAAGGGAGGCAGACCAGCGATGCGAAATCAGACACATTTCCAAAGCCATGAACGAACGCTACCTCAACAAGGTCGGTCGATGCGTCACAATTGCTTTTTTCTTTAGTATCATTTGCGTTTAAGGAGGAGCAGTATTATCCATGGAATGTTTTTCTAACTTTTCTAGTGTGTATTTACTTGTATAACAACATTGAACATGTTTTCTGTGATCAGCTCCTGACCAACGGCAGCCGCTACCTGATCCGCTCGGACGACATGGTGGAGACGGTGTACAGCGATCGAGGGGAAATCATCAAAACAAAAGAGCGGAGGCTCTTCCTGCTCAACGATGTCCTCATGTGTGCCACGCCCAACGTCCGGTGATTCTCCTGGTTTTTTTACGTCAATATTTCCGCTGCTAGATTAACTGAAGGGTGGGACTTTAAATTTAGTTTTAACATTTTATTTCTCTTGCAAATAAATGATTTAAAAGTGTTTTCTACTTAAATGTTATTTATCTTTTCAACTTAATTTACATTTGTTGTGTTTCTTCCTTACACAGCTACCATCAGTTTTTATTTATTATTTTTTATTTAGTTTTATTTTATTTAATTACTTTTGTTAGTATGTATTGCCCTTTAAGATCAAAATATTTAATTATTTTTAAATAACGTTACTGTTGTAAAATAAAAAAGGGAAAAAAATATGATAAATATTATAATTTACATTTATTATTTGAAAACTAATTTTCATCAGAAATAATTTATAAAAAGTGTCTGAAAAATTATTATTATTATTGTTTAACATTTAACATTAACATTTGTAGTTGTTATTTAATTTTACAAAAAGTATTATTTTATTTGGAAACATCTGTATCTGTATATATGAACAAAACGCGTAATTTCTAATCCTTATTATTTAATTTTCTATAAATAAAAACGTAAGAAAGAGGGAAAAAAAGCTACATTTATTCTGATTATATAGTCTTGTGTTTTTCCATTGCTGAAAATGTACTTAATATATCTTATATAAATATATATTTTTCTTGGATATCTCAGTTTAAAACAATCACATTCCTTCCAAATTATAAGAAATATAGATATTATTAGTTTTAAAAAGCAACGAAACAACGAAAATATGTATGATTATTTTTATTATTGCGATTAAGTATTTGACCACTAGATGTCACCAAGTCTACATAAAATAATTCCTCAAAATTGATTTGCCTGAATTGGAAAAAATCCACACAATTCTGAATTTCCTGTATTTCTTCAAGAACACCTGCCTTTATATTCCCAACCTTCATGTAAAGGTTCATCATCTCTTGGTTCCAGGTGTCACGATGGAAACGGCAGCGTCGGTGGAAACGCTCCCGTGGACCAGAGGTTCCTCCTGAAGTGGAGCGTTCCTCTCAACTTCGTGGAAGTCGTGGAATTCGGCTCCAGCGAGGACATGGGCGAGGGCAGCCGCTACCCAGCGCCACACTCTGGAGAGAAGGTGGTCATCAACGCAAAGCCAAGTAGGAACCAGCATTTTTTAAAAGTTCTGAAGCGACATGAAATTATTGTATATTAAATAATGACGTTTTTTGTTTCTTATAATAGCATTTATAGTTTTTTTTTTGTGTTAATAGAAGAAATACAACTCAATTATATTTGATATTATTAACTGAAAGTCTGATAAAGAGAAGGACTGATTCAACTGAATAATGTTGTAAAAATAAAAGCAAAATAATGAAAAATAAATAAGTATATTTAATTATAAAATACATTTTCCGTCAGTAAATTATATGAAAATGCATTTTAATAAGAAAAATAAATTGAAATACTCTTTGATGAAGTTATATTATTATTCTTTATAAACATCTAAATTACTAAATTAAAAATATTTCCTTTTTTCTTTACATTAAAACATTTATACATCTGTAAAAACTTTACGCTTTCAATCCTTAATTTAAAAAAAAACAAACACAAGAAAGGTAAAGAAAAACAACCGCTGAGTATATTTTACCAAGTTAAGATCTTTTTTATTATATTTTATAGTTTAAAATAGTCTTAATATATCTAAACTAATTAATTTAAAGTAAATACAGCCTGTATTTATAGTGTCCAATGAGCTCATGGGTCAATAGGTCAAAGGGTTAAGCACCTCTGGGACTCGATCCAAACGGGTGACCTGCTGGATTATAGAAGGTGTGAGGACTTCTCAAGCATTTTTTTTCAACTGACACTTTGGTCTTGAATGACACACAGAGGTGTGTTTCACATCCATCCAGAGCGAGAGTGTATTTTCCCTCGGATGATTTCACTCTTTCCACTGAAATAAGCCAGTTTTCTTAGCAACTTCTCCTCCCTAGAGCTGTTTCTATCCAACTATGTGGAGGTTTTAAGGTGCTCAGGCTTCAATCCACAGTAGGTTCTTATCTTTATTTGTCATTACTGATAAGATTCTTACCAAAGCTCCTCAAACATTAGTGCAGAAATGACTATTTTGATAAGAAATGCTAATAGCAAACATGCTAATTTGTTGTTGCTCCATCACCTGTCGGGTTCACAAGAGAAGAAAAGGAGGATTTTTTTTATTTATTTTTTTTACAAACATCTGGCTCGTCCTTGACGTCCTGATCTCAGCCTCAGTTCAACCTGAGTCAGTGTTTGTTCTCTTCACTTCCAGCCCAGAGGGAAGCCAGATGGTTGAGAAGAATACGTCCTTTTTTTCATGAAGTCTTTGTGTGTAAAACAGCAGCACAAGTGTCAGATATCATGTTACAAGTCTGTTTTTAACCTTTATTTTGTGATAATTCTAGCAATTCAGATATTTAAACATTTATCTTCGAAATATTACGATATATCGACAGTTTATTTCGTTTTAACAAATGGACAAAACAAAGTATAAAGTGTTTTAAATCCCATAAAACGTAAATAATAGTAATACCTTTTCTTTGGAAATGGTAATTGGTTAAAATGTTCTTGTTTTATTCCAAATAGACAGTTTTCTTGTTTTTCTTTAAAATAAATCTTTCTTTTTTGGAATTTAAATAAAATAAAAATATAAACACATTTTCTATCGGATATTGATCAGAACTACTATACAAATCACTATAACTATAATATATCGATAATATGTTATATCATTTTTTTTAAATAATTTATTCAGAAAAAATAGTTAGCTTTGCTAATATTATATTCTGAAATTGATTTATTTTGTTTTATGACATAGTAGTTTAGTATAATAATATTCAAAGGTGTTGTTTTGTTCATTTTTTAATAATATATAGCTTTATTTTTGTCTTTTAGTACTTGTGAATAATGAATGAACATATCATTTATAATCATTTATCTTTTATAATATTTATTATGGCCAAAAAACACTTTTTTCAATCAGGTTTATTTTTTAATTTAAATAGGGATTTAAAAAAAGTTAATATTTATTTCTATCTGGACTGAACTGTTTAGTATTTATTATATATTAATATTAAATATAGATTAAGAAAAAATAACATTTTCTAAGTTGAATGCACACAACCTTCCAGACTTTTGTGCTACAGAACTTTTCACAAGTAGAAAAACCTTTGCAAGAAGTGCCAAAAAAGCCGCTCTGTGTCCAGCCATTGAAAAGCCGGATGATGTCACCTCCTCCTCTGTCCTGCTCCTTCTCCTTCGCTGCAAAACAACCCCACGCAGGCAGCTGCGAGTCCCGCTGCTTCTAATCTGGATGCAATTTGCAGCCCAGACGTTAGTTTTTCAAGGAGGCGTACGTTCGTCGTAGGTTGCTCCAAAAAACACACTTGTTTCCAGGAGGTTTTTGGTTGGAAAATACTTTTGTGTGTCTTTAACAAAGAGCTATTCAGAAGAATTCTGGGAACGGCTGCAGTTTATTTGTTAAATCCTTTAAGTATTTTACTCTTGTTGGTGACATCAGGGATTAATGAATAATAAAAGGATCTAATCTATGAATTATTAAGAAGATATTCAACTAATTAAATATTTATTTTGTTTAAAATACATAAAATATCTTACTGTACATATAAATATTAGTTTTATATTAGAATATACAGTAAGATTGTGTGCAGTGGACACTGATTTTCCGTCACATTAGCGAAGCTGGATTAAAAATAGAAAATGCAAGACCATGCATTATAATTGAAGCATGATGGATTTATTCATGTAATCATGACCTGAATCCAAACCCCCAACATCTCAGATGAACCGTGAAGATTTCTCAGCACTTCATGTGCGGTACTTGACAGCTAATTCTTAAAGATTTAAAGATGTGATTTGGTTTTCTCTTAAAAGTTATTTAATTTATTTGAGATTGTAACTGTCTTTACTGTAGCATGTGTTCGGCACATTTGTTCAGGCTAACTTGGCCTGAACTTATTAGCTACGCTTGCATAAGTCTCTCAATTTAGGACAAAAGTGTGCAAAGCATGCATAACATTATTCTGATGGGAATAACACTGTCCTAGGCTCAACTATTGCTTGTTTAGTTAACTTAAAATATATTAAATATTTTTCTATATCTTTTGCCTCTAGTTAATAGTGTCATGAATGGACCAAATTGTATGAGTTTTTCCACACTCTCATTGTTTCACTCCCTCTCAGTGAACTCATCTTAATGATTTTGCCATCCTGGAAAAAGTCAAATTCTCCCAGAAATTACGAGTATGTTTGGGCATCCCCACTAGAACATGCTTTAATGACTGCTATATAAGAACAAAGAAGTTGTTACAAAATTGAGAAATTAGAATTTAGCAGCTTTGAGTAGTCCAGAGTCCAAAAATTTGAGTTGCAATTTTTAACCACAATTTACATCCAGAAGCTTTTTTCTCATACTTTCATTTCAATGTAAGCAAGAACAATTATTTCTCTCACAAGCCACCATTTTGGACTTTCCACTAACTTAAGACCACCAAGCATATTGACCTAATTTTTCCGCTGCAATTTAAGAGGAAGTGAGAATTTTTGGAATTTGCGGCCCTTGAGCAGATTTTATTAGGCCCATCGTCTACGTCGATGCGCTTATTAACTGCATTTTTCATCAAGAGAATGAAAAATACAATACATTTCTTTTTTAAATTCTAATCAATGAACTTGTTAAAGACAAAAACAAGATCACAATTCAATTGAACATACAACGAGGCGAAGCCGTCAAGTGTTATGCTAATGCTAATTCCGTGGAGCTAGATGCCTCTGGGTATAATGCCACAATTTGGCCCTCGCTCTTTTACCCATCCTCAAGTGTGGCCTTTTTCCTAAAAAGTTTGGACACCTTTGCTCTAGGTGTGCCAAAATTACTGTTGTATGAAGTTATATAAACCGTAGTTGGAGGTATGACACTCTACTAGCATAAGCTAAGATTGTAGCGTAGTAGTATTAGTTACACTTTTAAGCAGCATTTACATTTCCTAGGTTTTTTAGAATTTTGGACTTTCCACTAGCTTTAGACCCCCCAGTGGTTTCCTTTTTTTAGGATATGACTTGAGGATAGTAGTTGTTTTTGTCGTTTTGTCAACGCTACGACTTTCCTTGTCAATGACAGTAAACTAATAAAAGAAGAAAGTAACGATTACGCGTTTAAGAAAAAGCCTGTTCAACGTTAGCTCGGGCTAAAGCTAAAGGCTCTTCAACAAGATCCAGGAAACATTCCAAACCATCCGAAAAAAATAACGATTATAGTTGCCGGTGGAGCCGGAGAAAACAAGAAGCGCGTTTTGTGCCACCGACTGATGCCGATTAAGTTTCTGTTCCGATAAAAAGCTCCGAAATAAAGAGCGAAAGTTTGCCCCCGGATAATAATCGCACTCCAAAATATGTGCCGTTTGTATTCTGATTGGAGTGACCCCTGTCGGCCTCATTAAATTCGATGAAACGGCCTCAATAACTTTTCAGTTGGAAATTTTGGATCGCCGTCTCCCTCCTCATTATTCTCATCATGGTTTCACGTATGAGGGGGGAAAGTGCTGAAGAGGCACATGGGCTGACAGATCTCTGTGAGGCTCTTTCTTCCAGACACAAAGGAAGCTCTTGTGTTCTTCTCAAAACGTGGAAAAGCAAAAGCTGCTCTTTGCTCGACCCGTTAATGACGGAGTCCATCGTTTATGAGCTTCCTTTGCTAGCGAGGCTTATTTCCTGCCTTGCTGTGAGATTTTTAAGGTGCAGATCCTCATATCTACAGTTTTACTCTTAGGTGTTGATCTACCGTAATTTTCGGACTATAAGGCGCACCAGATTATACGACCAAAATATCAGGTTTTTGTACCGAAATCATAAAGATTACTCGTACTACGGAGCCTTGCCCAGTGGCTTCGTACTCATGGAAGTCGTACTTGAAAATTTGGACATATTTTTGTGTCAAATTTGGGGAAAATCGGAAAAAAGATTTCAAGTGCACCTTATAGTCCGGAAAATATATATTAAAAAAAATAAAGAACTTTCGAAGGACTTTTCGAACCTACCACATCGAGAACACTTCGGTATTTTCCCATGATGCCTTGCGTTTCTGGACATTATGGAAATCAGTTTATTTGGAACTGTTGGGTGACAATATGGGATCTGGGGTCATATTTTGGGGTGGCATGGTTGCAATTCCTTTTGGGTTTTTTCGTCGACATCTTTATTACCAAACACTCCAGTGGAAATATCCGAGTTGACGCATTAACCAATCAGAGCCCATATTTTAAAGAGACCTCAAATGTACTACCCAATTGGTGGCGTCCATTGTTTCCTTTCCATATTAGATAAAGAGCTACGATTGACTTTCCACTGACTTTAGACCCATCCCAGTAGCAAGTAAGTAAGTAAGAAAGTAATTTTTATTTGTATAGCGCTTTTCCAGACCAGGGTCACAAAGCGCTTAAACAATCAAAACAATACTCAATAAAGTATATACTTTAAAGGTCAAGATAAAACTGATAACACAACAGGAGTTCCAGAAAATCAAGGAAAAGCCTGAACAAATAAAAACGTCTTAAGATGTTTCTTAAAGGAGTCAGTAGATCCATCAAGCGTAAAGAAAGAGGAAGATCGTTCCAAAGCTGAGGAGCAACAGTCTGGAAGGATACCACAAAGATGTCCAGCATAAGTGTTTGATCTGAACAAAACTTTCCAAAAGGCCAAGCATTAAAGCCAATACATTGTTTGTGTTTATCTTCTAGACAAGTTGTACATGGGTCCTGGTCAGCTGTACCAAGACCTGCAGAACCTCATCCACGACCTCAGTCTGGTGAACCAGATCTCCGGTTTGATCGGCAGCCTCAAGGGAAACTACCAGGTACAATTTTCAGAGCTTGTGTTCTCTCAACCCCCGTTTCTACCTACTTCTGCAAGTCTGGCTTGTTTGCACATCCGCCGGCTTCACTCCTGCGACGCCGAAACACTCCCTCTGTGCTGTCGGGACGAAGGTTTTTTAGCGAGAACAGCGCGGCATGTGTGAAGCTGTGTTTGCGCTGCGTGGAGAGGACTGTCAATCAGAGCGAGGGAGGCTGACAGACATGCCACTCAAGCAAAGGAGAATTCAGGACAACATGGAAAAGCGTGGGAGGAAGACGCACTTCGCTTTCAATCTGGTTCAAACCACTGTAAAAAAAAACTAAATGTGTATTTACAAAAAAGGTTTTATGATCGGGATATTTTTTTGTTTGTTTTGCCTTATCTTTTTCGTTACAAAATTCCCATAGAAAATTCCCGTTTAAGTCTCTACTTAATTGTCTCTGTAAGCTCTGTAGCTTAAACACTAGCGTCTCTAAAGATCATTAACGTGAAGATTAATCGGCTTTGATTTCAGAGCCAACGATCCGACAGGCCGGTTAAAAAAAACGGCTTGGCGGGCCGTATTTGGCATTAAAGTACTATTCAAGGTATTCCCCAATTTTCCCAGATTTTACATCACCTAAAATCCTTAAGTAACAGCTGTAAGAAAATGCAAGACAGAGCAATCAAGCAACTCATGCTACTAGTATTTCTGATATTGTTCGGAAAACAAAACAAGATAAAGACACAAGAAAAATAATTGGACCAAGAGCAGTAATATTCCTTAACCCAGTAGTTAATAAGTTTTATCTTGCCCTTTAAAGTTAATACTTTATTGAATATTGTTTTGATTGCTTTGTGACCCTGGTCTGGAAAAGCGCTATACAAATTAAAATTACTTACTTACTTACTTACATTATCACATGATGCATTTGGATAGAACTAATCCTGAGTTTTTAACTTCGGCGAATTTTCACTCCAAGCTGTTTTCTTCCAAAAAAATAAAAATAAAATAATTTCCAGTGCAGAATACACTTGCTAAAGGGAAAAATTCAAGAGATGTACCCTGCTTTTTGCATTATTAAGTTTTGACCATGTGTTGGTATTGAAACTTGGAACCATAATTCGAAGCTTGTTCTGATACGTTACTACTGAAGTTTTTCGGTCGGAGCCACAACATAAGCAAAAGTTTGATACCCAGACCTAGGTAGGACATAATTGTGACTTAACCTAGATAAAAAAACATCCAATTTGAATGGTGGTTTTTACTGTATACTATATAGTCAATAATTCCTAACCACTATGTTTATTGTGATCCTCTGTCTGTTGTTCAGAACGTGAACCCCACCGTGGCTCAGGACTGGGTGTCCGGCCTCCAGAGACTGATTCTGAAGAAGGAGGAAGAGATCAGAGCGGCCGACCGGTGCAGGATTCAACTTCAACTGCCGAGCAAACAAGACAAGTCAGTTCAGTGGTCTCTTGATTTTTTGTACCTTCTTTAATCTGAGGTGAACATCAGACATCTTCTACATCTTCTACACCTACGTACAACCTCACTCGACCTTTAATGGTCATTGATCCTAGTAAAAACTGGCATATTTTTCGGCAAAAATACAATATATTGCGATACTAAGAGGAACAACCATATATATTGTAGTACTGTCGAGTACTGGACTCTGGGGTTGCAGAATTTATAGACCACATGACTCTTGAAGCAGTCGAAACTTTTTTCATTCGTTTTGAAAACCAAAATATGTCCAAACACCGGATTTAAAGGTGCAAGAGTTGACTGTATCCTCTCGTCCTCAGTCATCGCCAACTCTCACCATTATTTCATTGTTACTTTGGCTGCTGGGGACATAATGACTGCTGCCATCTAGCGGACAGAAATTTAATTGCAACACTAAAATGAATAAACGCTGTGAATATTTGAGTGTTGATTCTAATAAATAAACCTTGAATGATTGTAATAATTTATCAATAATTAAAATAAAATGATGCGTAATGGTTTTCTTTGATAATTATTATTTACATTTTTTTAAATATCGATACAATATATATGAATATCAATACAGTATCGGGGAATAAAAAACATTGTTATATCGATATTTTCTTACACCCCTCATGCAAGTACAGAAGCTGCTGGAGCCGACTGTATCCTCTCGTCCTCAGTCATCGCCAACTCTCGCCGGTATTTAATTGTTACTTTGGCTGCGGGGGACGTAGTATCTGCTGCCACCTAGCAACCATAAGTTTAATATAATCACAAAAATGAATAAACGGTGAGAATATTTCAGTGTTGATTCTAAAAAAAATAAACCTCTAATGATTGTAATAACTTTGAATTAAAAGAAAATGTTGCATAATGGGTTTTTTATTATAATTTTAGTTAGAGTGTTATTGAATATTGATACAGTATCGGGAATAAAAAAGATCACGCTATATCGATATTTTCTTAAACCCCTAATACAAGTACAGAAGCTGCTGGAGCCGACTGTATCCTCTTGTCCTTAGTCATCACTGGGATCTCAGAATCAGATTCAGAATCAGAAATCCTTTATTTGTCCCGTGAGGGGAAATTCGGTTTAAACGACAGCAGAGCAATATACCACGAATAAAACACCCAGAAATAAAATAATAAAATGAAAAAAATCTAAATATAATAGAATATTCTCGCAGGATTTAATTCTAGCTTTAGCTGATCTAGCAGAAGTGTAATTGCAACATAAGAATGAACAAGTGGCGGGAATATTTGCGTGTAAATTGTAAATAAAATATCGATCCATTGCTGTTAAATATCGATACAGTGTCGTAAAATAGACTTTTTCTTCCAGCCTTATATATTTCAATAGCTGTAGAAATGGACGTTTTTTTTCTTCTTCATCTGTTGAACCACCCTCTGGTATGCATGGACACACAGCTGCTCTCTCCTCACTCCTCTCTAATCCCGCAGTCACAGCACAAAACATGTCGCAAGATCATCCAAAGGCGTCGGTGTCACACACACTCACACACACACACACACACACACATCGTCAGCATCATCTCCTGCCACATGCTGTCTTTTCAATCAGCGCCGAAATCGACTCATGTTCCCCCTCGTAGGCCGAGTTCATTACCGTCTAATAAGATGACCGGAGCGATCCGCGGTCAAACACAGGAAATAACATGTGTTGTTGACACTTCCTCACCGCTTTTTTGTCTCCGCCAGGTCCGGGAAACCCACGTACTTCAGCGCCGTGTTCAACACCCTCACTCCGGCCGTCAAGCAGTCTTGGATCAGCAATTTACAAATGGCCAGACTGGCTCTAGGTACAGGCGGTTGAGTTACTAGTCATTCTTTTTTCAAGTACATTTTTAAATTCCGACTATTCCTATTTCTTTCAACCAGAGGAGGACAACCTGCAGGGCTGGTTCTTCGCCGACGACGACGGAAATCATCTGAAAAAGCAGAAGCACCCGCTGCTGCTGCGCCAAATGCCCGTGGTGATGTCGAAGCTGCAGGAGTTCAAGGTCAGAGCTCAGCCGGTCAGAGTAGTAACGCCAAGGTCGCGGGGTCGATTGTACCGGTCAATGCTCTATTTTTAGATGGTTGATTTTGAGCCAACTATCTATCAACTGAGATGGATGTTAATGCCTGTATGGTGACCTATAAAGATGCCGGAGTTTAAGATAAGTTAAGGGACGGAGATAATGGATGTTATAAATGCAAGTTAAACTGGAATGTGTGGTGAAGGAGAATAAATACAGAGATAATGAATATAAATTTAAGCCTCAAATAATGGAAATAAAATGTCAAAATCACACTCATAAGTCATGGTAAATACATAGAGAAATCTTTTCAGGCTGTTGCTCCTAAGATCTTCCTCTGTCTTTGCGCTTGATGGATCTACTGACTCCTTTAAGAAACATCTTAAGACGTTTCTATTTGTTCAGGCTTTTCCTTGAATTTCTCGAACTCCTGTGTTGTTCTCAGTATTATCTTGATCTTTAAAGTATGTACTTTTTTGAGTATTGATTTGATTGTTTAAGCGCTTTGTGACCCTGGTCTCGAAAAGCGCTATATAAATAAATATTACTTACTTACTTACATTTTGTGGATTACCTCCATATTTTTGTCCTCTTTGTGTGAGTTTGAGACCCCTGATTTTGGACATGTTTCAGGGGCCCAAACACATTTTCTGTGGCCTGTAAGAGTGTTCAAAATAAAATTAAAATAAAAATCACTGTTTGCTAGCATTGTGGTAGATGTACACGAATAGAAAGTTAAATACAATTGTTTTTATAGGAATATTATCTTATAATAATAGAAATTGTCCATAAACTGAATATGAAATGATCCAATTAAAAAAGTCTGAAATGATCCTCAAATAAATAATTCTAGGTCAGATTGTTATAACATCGGGCTATTTTTGTGCCAGTTATTGACTTATCAACAAATACATGGTCCACTTTGTTTTGGCGCCATGACCCAGATGGTGGTTAACATTTTGGCTCATGCATGAACGCTTCAGGAAACGATGGTGTCAATACTTTCCGAGCGATTTCCATTTTTAATTTAAGATCATTTCACTTTTTCTAAGATGTAAAAATATGTGATTTTTAAAAATTTGGTTGCGTTTACCTGCATTAAATGTTTAAATTTAATTTAACTGTTATTGCAGGTTTTTTAATGGTTTTGATGTTTTAAAATGTTTCTACGATCTCTTTTAGTTTTATAAGTTTGTTATTACATCTGTTTTACATGTTTTTTAATCCCTAACATATCGTGTGTCAGGTGGAGTGTGCCGTTCATAACCCGGAGCCGTACATCAACACGGAGAGCACGGCCGACACACCTGTAGTGGGTCACGGTTGTGTTTGGGTAAGAATCCTCTCCTCTCATTTCAGCACTTTGACTAAATCGTAGCACAAATATTACCTTTGGAAATCGAAGCCTGTGATGATTCAGTCGGACCGAGCTCCGGCTCCTCTTGATCGTGGTGTTGTTTTAAAAAAGAGACCACACTTTCAGGTTGATGGCTCGGGAATATTATTTATAAAAATATCCAACCTGCCCCGAAGTGAAACATTTCGGCAATAATTGCGTTCTTAAAAAATAAACACTGTCTGTGAGGTCGTCGGTAATTAGAGGCTGTTTAACTCTGGGATGATGTCGGAGCGTAAACTGAGACGACGTAATCGTTCTCATCTGTGTTAACATTTAAACGTCATAATATTTTGCCTCCGCTTGACTCACTGAAGATTCTTTTATGTTCAGGTGGCGAGCTGCACCAATCAGATGGGCCAGATCGCCATCGTGTCCATGCAGAGCTGCAGCCCCAAAGTGACCGAGTGTTTCAACGTGGAGTCCCGGATCCTCTGCATGGCCTTCGTCCCGGCGGAGCCGGCTCAGGAGGGCGACGCCCCCGAAAACCATCAGGTCCCGCCGGCCACGGCGTGCGACACGCCCACCGTCTGCCTGGGCATGGAGGAGGGAAGGTAAGTGGCGCATTACGTCTTCGTTTTTAGTGAACTAGAAACTAGAAAAACACTAAAATCCTGACTAGTAATAATAAAAACTCAACGCGTCACTGATTTAAGGCCTACTTCCTGTCTGGGTGAGCGCCTGGATAGGCCCCAAAAAGAATGCAACCGGCCTGATTGTAGGAAAACCATAAGAGCTATTGAAGTTCTATCTATGCAAGCCAAAAGTTATCTCTCTGCACAAAAGGTCAAAGGTCAAATCACTTGTCTACCTGAAATTGTGACATCACAATCAAGCTCCAAAGTAAGTAAGTAAGTCATTTTTATTTGTATAGCGCTTTTCCAGACCAGGGTCACAAAGCGCTTAAACAATCAAAACAATATTCAATAAAGTATATATTTTAAAGATCAAGATAAAACTGATAACACAACAGGAGTTCCAGAAAATCAAGGAAAAGCCTGAACAAATAAAAACGTCTTAAGATGTTTCTTAAAGGAGTCAGTAGACTCCATCAAGCGCAAAGAGAGAGGAAGATCGTTCCAAAGCTAATTCTGCCTGATTCCAAGTAGTGGAAAGCAGGCCAGTAACTACTCCCTAAAAAAGAAAATCAAATGCCGTTCTTCCATTATACAGTTCCAGCCCTATTCAACTTGACTGACTCTACTCTGTTTCTACCGGCCCTGCTACCGACACAAAGTTGAACAATAGCGATGGATGATCTTGAACCGCACTTACTAACTTAGGGTGACTCAGTTCAGATCCCACAAAAATCTGTCGTGCACATTGACCCGGGGATCCAATCGCGGATAATAAAAGATCGTCTTTAAAACTTCAAGTTCTTTAACAAGTGTTTCAAAACCAAATATTTCCCAAAAGGGTTGATTCCAAAACACAAAGGAGAAATAAAGGATGAATCCAGACTGCAGGCGATCTAAAAATAAAGTAATTCGATGAATGTCCAAATAGCGATCCGGGAACAAACTTTACCAGGTGTTCGAGACGCAATCTTCTGGCGATGCGTTCACGGACCGTCGGACCATTCAGCGTTTTTTTTGTTATTTGTGATGGGAGTCACACGGGTGACCCCTCAGTGAAGTCACTGTAGCCCCGAGTAATAGTATGGGGACTCGCATAGTAATATATATATATATATATACTGTATATATATTTTGGTCTGATCACTACTGGAAGGGCTTTGCCATAATGGGATTATGAGGCGTTTTAATGGAGACAAAACCCTATCTATTGGTTATATCCTCTCATCCTTTAAGGAACATCTTAAGACGTTTCTATTTGTTCAGGCTTTTCCTTGAATTTCTGGAACTCCTGTGTTGTTCTCAGTATTATCTTGATCCTTAAAGTATGTACTTTTTTGAGTATTGTTTTGATTGTTTAAGCACTTTGTGACCCTGGTCTCGAAAAGCGCTATATAAATAAATATTTCTTACTTACTTACTTACTTATATAGCATAACTACGTAACTTGTAAGATAAAAGGACTCGCATTACTATTGTTTAATGGCGAATTATCAGCAAAAATTCTCACTGAATGAATGATCTTGTTTTTCCCATCCAGTGTCATTGTTTACAAGAGCAGCCAGCGGTCCAAGAAGGTACGACTGCAGCATTTCTTCACGCCAGACAAATCCACGGTGACCAGCCTGGTCTACAAGAAACACCGTCTGTACGTGGGTCTGGTCAACGGCTCCGTCGCCATCTACCCCAGATCACAAGGTAAGTGTGTTCATGTGTGTTTAAAGCGCTTTCGTCGGAGGCAGTCGAGAGCTAAACCACCGTGATCGTGTGAAAACAGATGGGCATTCATTCAACTAATTGTATTTAGCTTCGCAAACTGTGAAGGCAAACCGAGCGCTCCGATGCTCAGTCGCCCCCCAACATGAATGTTTCTTTTTCAAATGAATAAAAGCACTGATGTGGATTTTAGGTCAACATAAAAAAAACTTTTTTCTTACACACTCAAATCTAAAAGGTTATATTTTCAATGAGGCAACTCTTCCTCCCACAAACTCGGTGTGTCGCCCCATTATTTAATTTTTGTGGCTGTCATGAGGTCAAAGATCATGTAGAATCAAACAATTTTCATGTATTTATTCACATTATTCATTGCTAGTCTCTAAATATGACTGTTGTCGTCTGCTTTTATTAGTTATTAAGTATTTATTGCCCCCCTAAAACTTGCCTACATTATATAAATAAATAAAAAATATATAAAATAATATTTAAATATATGTTAATTGTATCAGATATTTTCAAATAAATGTTATATAAAATACAATTCAATTATATAATAATTTTGCATATTTAGCTTGATTTTATTGCTTGATTTTATTATTTTATCCTCTTACTTTGACAAACTTTACAAATTTTGCTGAAAACTCAATCACTTGCATAACATTAAGTACAGAACTGCAGCCGAGAAAACGCTCTCCACCAAAGCTGTGTGATTGATATCAGTGCTGAGTTGTTTTTGTCACCCACGCTTGCCCACTGCTCTGGGATCAGATTTGTTTCGCTCTCGCTTCCATTTATTTTCTGCTCTTCAGGGACGACTTCAGTTCTCTCCGTGAAGGTCAATTTGTCGTGATCACAAGTTGATTTTAAAGGTTGTTTTCCGAGTTTAATCACTTTAAAATGATTATTAAAGGGGTTGAGTTAAGTTGTAAGACAAAAGAGTCGTTGTTATTGGCTTACACAAGTTTTATATTTCATTTTTGATCAAATATTTCTGTTTCTTGGAGGCAAAATGATCCATTTTTTCACCTTATCTCCCTGTGCTTTATTCTTTTGTCTCATGGGCATTTTTCTATGCAATTTTTAATCCTGGTTGTTGTTTTTTTGTCTTTCCCTTTAACTTTACCGCTGCTCTTCTGTCTTAGATGACCTATTTTTCACTCACTCCACCCTGGCTGCACTCTCCTCTTCACCTCCTTGTTGAAATAAGAAATGAACGTATGTGCATGTTTTATAAATTCACAAACTACTCGACAAAATTGCTTGAAAATTGCAGTGTAGACTAGCTTAATTGTAAGAGCCGTAAAAGGGGGCAGAAAATACCCATGATGATTTAAACATGTCCGATTTTAATCTAATTTAAACAATATCAGAATAATTGCCATTATCAGTAAAGGGTTCCACCAATCAGAAAGTTGCTTGGGTACAACATTAAACATGAACAAATAAAACATTAAAAATACACAAAATTCAATTAAATAAAGATGATTTTCCCAAGTCCCATCATTCTCATCAGAATTTTTTGGGTAATTTACTTTTAGTTTATGTTTTTCATTTATAATTCTGTAAATTCTGTTTTTGTTTCCAATTCTTCAGACCCTAACTGAAGAACAACTAGGTATCTGACTTTTTAGTATTAATATTTTTGTTGTCCTTTGAAAACTAAAGTGGTACCAAACTAAACACAATTGGCATCTACATTAAGAAGTTAGGAAAGGTACTTATTCTGGTTGTTTTATATGCGTGAGATAAATATTTTGAGAGCAACTATGAGCCAGAAAACATCATTTCTTTTTAAGTTTATTATATTCTTACACGTTGATATTCCAAAATGAAGAAAAAAAGCAAGAGGTGTTTGTGAAGTTAATTTCACTGTGTCCCTCTGGGTCAAGAGCGTCTGTAGCTCCGAGTTTTCCATTTGCTCAGTTGTCTGGCTGAGGCCGATCTTTCAGAAATTGACCCAGTTCACGTCTTTCCTTTTGAAATGTTCGGAAAAGAAAGAGAGAATCCAGGCTCGAGACTTACTCCTCGACATGTTTACTGGGTGCGGCGCTGAGGTGGATTTTTGTCCAAGTTCCACAGAGGGTTTTTTGGGATGATGGCCTTAAGGGAGAGACACACCGAGGTGAAACTATTTCTGCTCCTCTCTGACTCAAGCTGTTCAACCCAGAGGAGATATGTCATCCCACTCTCCAGGAATGCTTTCAGCCGCTCATTACACCTCGTTTGGATGTTCCCTCCACGAGCCACATACAGTAGTTTATTTTGTTTTAATGTTACAGTAGATGCTAGAACATGTCTTGCTAGCTTGAGGTCTGAGGATCAGAAAGTGTTGGTTCTGCAAACACGTTGAGGAGGAGAAGCGAGAGGAGAAAACACAGGAAATGCAGGGCATGTTCGTGAGAGAGCAGAGACGAGCCTGGAGTCAGGAAAAGCCAGTATTATGTAATTTGGCTTGTGAGCGCTGAGATAAGTCGACGGCACCGACGGCTTCCACCGCTCGTCTCTTTCTGTTGCTCTCTGACTCCGATATGGAGGCGAGAACCCTCTGTTTGATTGTGTTTATTTTTACTTTAGGGCTGTAGTATTGAGAGAAAAAAGTGCTTTTCAAGATCAGTTATTGATCTGTAATCGTATGTAAAATTGACCTTTTTGAGATAATGTATGAGATGATATTTATTCAAGTAAATTATATATAATTCAAGTCATTATATTAAGACATACATATATTAAACATATACAATAATACAGCAAAATAATACAAATAAACACAGTAAAAACCCTACTTAATTATTAATACATGAAATATTAATAATTATAATATATTGTATTTAATGTAGTAGGGTTGTGTTTATGGGCAAGAATCTGGCGATACGATACGCATCACAATACAGCAACACGGTATAGTACATGCAAAATTTACAGACCACATGACTCTTGACAAAGTCGTAACTACTTTCATTTGTTTTCAAACCAAAGTGTGTCCAAGCATCAGCTTTAAAAGCTGCTGAAGTCGACTGTATCCTCTCGTCCTCAGTCATCGCCGGGATAACACAGGATTTGATAGTTCCTCAAGCTGAAGAATGTAAAGACTGCTGCCATCTAGCTGCCTGAGGTTTAACTGCAACACAAAAATGATCAAACGCCATGAATAATTGCATTTTAAATGTAACTTAAAGGTTAAATTATTTTATTTCAAACACACTGTATTGAACTGTAAACCATTAAAGAACTATGGTAGACAATAAAATATCAATACAGGGCTCGATTATCGCTCAATCACTTTTTAAATACCCCTATTGTATAGTAATCTATATTTTTAATCAAACATAATAAGAAGAAACACAGTAAAAACCCTACTGAAATAATAATACATGAAATATTATTAATGATAATAAAATATCTTATATTGTATTTAATGTAGTAGGGGTGTGTTTATGGGCAAGAATCTGGCGATACGATACGCATCACAGCAACACGGTACAGTATATTGTGATACTGTAGGAACAAGGATATATTTTTAGTATTGACTAGTACTTGACTCTGGTGTTGCAGAATTTACAGACCACATGACTCTTGACCAAATCGTAACTACTTTCATTTGTTTTCAAACCAAAATGTGTCCAAACATCAGCTTTAAAAGCTGCTGAAGTCGACTGTATCCTCTCGTCCTCAGTCATCGCCGGGATAACACAGGATTTCATAGTTCCTCAAGCTACGAAGTATGTGAAGACTGCTGCCATCTAGCTGTCTGAAGTTTAACTGCAACACAAAAATGATCAAACGCCATGAATAATTGCATTTTAAATGTAACTTAAATGTTAAATTATTTTATTTCAAACACAATGTATTGAACTGTAAACCATTAAAGAACTATGGTAGACAATAAAATATCAATACAGGGCTCGATTATCGCTAAATCACTTTTTAAATACCCCTATTGTATAGTAATCTATATTTTTAATCAAACATAATAGGAATAAACACAGTAAAAACCCTACTGAAATAATAATACATGAAATATTATTAATGATAATAAAATATCTTATATTGTATTTAATGTAGTAGGGGTGTGTTTATGGGCAAGAATCTGGCGATACGATACGCATCACAACACAGCAACACGGTACAGTATATTGTGATACTGTAGTAACAAGGATATATTTATAGTATTGGCTAGTACTTGACTCTGGTGTTGCAGAATTTACAGACCACATGACTCTTGACCAAGTCGTAAATACTTTCATTTGTTTTCAAACCAAAATGTGTCCAAACATCAGCTTTAAAAGCTGCTGAAGTCGACTGTATCCTCTCGTCCTCAGTCATCGCCGGGATAACACAGGATTACATAGTTCCTCAAGCTGCGGAGAATGTAAAGACTGCTGCCATCTAGCTGCCTGAAGTTTAACTGCAACACAAAAATGATCAAACGCCATGAATAATTGCACTTTAAATGTAAATTTCAAATTATATGATGTTATTTTAAACACAAAAAAAACACATTACATTTTTTTAAGTGTATTGAACTGTAAACCATTAAAGAACTATGGTAGACAAAGATAATAAACAAAATATGAATAAAGGCTTGAATATCAGTATAGTATCATTAAAAATGTATTGGGATAAATAGCTGTATCACTTTTTAAACACCCCTATTGTATAGTATGTATTATTATAGAGTATAATAATGATGTGAAAGTAATCTATATTAGTACATGTACACAAGTACAGAAGTTCATCAGGCAGGACGGAGGTGGTCAGGATCCGTTCCTCCCGTCCAGTCCTCGCGTCACCGGCCTCATCCCGTGCGACGTCTTGTCATCCGTGGCGGTCAGTCATGGTGACCAGTGTCAGCCTCATTCTGCCACGATCGCTTCCTCTCCTCCCGTGACTCGCGATGGTGACGATCACACATCATCCTTCATCGACACAGATACACAATTCGGCCGCACTCCGGACTCGTGTCGGCAACAGCCGCAACTTGCTACAGTTCGAGAGGTCTCTCTCTCTCTCTCTCTCGCCCTGCTTATGTAAGACTTTTTTCTTTTTTATTTGATTTCTACGCTTGTCCAACACAACCGCAGCATGGCTGGAATGTTCTTCAGATGACTTCCTCGGTCTTCGACTGGCACCTCTCCTCTGAATGGCCGCCTTTGTGTCTAAATAAACACAGTTTCTCTCTCCCTCTCGGTTTGCTGACCCACACAAATCAAGCACATGGCAGAAGTGATCTTTTGAATCGGACACCAGGAGCCCTGGATCTGCGAGGAGTGCATTTTTTTTTTTTTTTTAAAACTCCAAGGTGCCAAGCTTGGCTTAACCTAATTCAGCTCCTCGGTGTGGTTCCTGCCTGGAGATGGTTTTTCATCCTCCACGTATGTGGACTCTGCACGTCGATAGAACAAAGTGTGTAGGAGGTGTGTGTGGGAAAAGGAGCTCTGACTAACGCTGCAAAAAAGGACCTTCTATATTCATCCTGGAGGCTGTTGAAGTCATTAATGGTCTCTCCATCAGTAGAGAGATGGTGGGCTGGATGATGAACTTCGCACACATGGACCGGTTGTGTATTTGCCGTCCTTTGATGGCGCGGCTGCTATAAGAGTTTGTCACAAGCACAAGGCTTTATGTCCGACGCTCAAATGGTGCCAGAAAAAGGTGGTTAAATAATTGTCCTTTATGGTTCGTACTTGTAAAGCGCTTTTCTGTGCTCGATACGCCCTCAAAGTGCTTCACACAAAGTCCCCCATTCACGCATAGAATCACACACTGGTGGGAGTAGGCTGCGACGCAGCCCACCAGCTCAACATATAAATGGCAATCTGGGAGGCAACCAGGGCCGGGTCTAGGCAGGGGCAAGAGGGGGCCTGGCCCCCTCAAATAAATGTTGTGCCCCCTCAAACTTACATGTAAGTAAGTAAGTAAAAGCACAATGCCCCCTCAAGATTTGTGGCTGCCCCCCCATACATGCCTGTCTAGACCCGGCCCTGGAGGCAACTACACAGTCTGGGATTCTTAGCCACAAGCCAAACCCCCAAGTCATTTATTTTTCTTGACTTACTTTAAAAAATAAATGTAATAATATAATTGCTTTGAATATGTTTCCATAGTAATACTCACAATTATTTTTTCAAGCATTGTTTTGGGGGTAAGTTTTGTCCTTTTTTTTCAACAAACTGCGTTACGTTCTGTCAGTATTCATTTGGGATTTTGTCGTTTGTTATGGTATTTACCAGGTGAGGTTTAATGTGTCTTGACTATATCGAAAAAAAACAAAAAACCTGTTAAATATTTGTAGTAAATAGTAACTATAGTAAAAAACTTTCATGAAAAAAAGACAAACTTAAATTATGGAATGGCACTATTATCGAGAATCTGTACCTTGTGCATAAATATAAACATCTTGTTCGTTCTCTTTATTTCTCTTTGTTCTTGTTCTTATTTTATTTTGATTTATTTTTTTATGACAAATTGCTGTATTTGCTGTGGCTATTGGAAAAAAAACAATAAAGTTCTACCTTACCTTACCTTAAATACACTGTTTAAAGAACATCACTTTTTAAAACCTCTCTTTCTTTCTGATCATAATCTTATTATGGCTACGCTACAGAGTACACATCTTCAATAAAGTTTTACCTTACCTTACCTCTTCAGGGCTTGTTGAATAAACTGTATTTGCTCCCCACATGTCTAAACCATTTGGCCCTGGGGTCTCAAACCCGATCACTAAAGGGGCCAAAATCTTGAATCAATCCATGTCAAAGGCCGAACAAAATCTCTATTTACTTATATAAAAAATATGAGTCTAATATTGATATTTTCCTTTCTTTCTTTTAGACTTAATTTCTATAAATTATCTGTATTTACTCATTTGTTTTAACATCTATAATCTCTTTCCCTTATCTTATCTTAAATACTGGCGACTTTAATGGGAGCCACTTCTTTTTATGGACAGAAATGAGTTTGATGATTGTCTGTGGTTCTCTGTGTTGACTCAGATGGTTCTTGGAGCTCAGAGAATCCCAAACTCCTGAAGCTGGGAGTCCTTCCCGTGAAGACCATGCTGGCCATGGAGGACGACGTGTGGGCTTCATCCGGAGGACAAGTCTTCATCATCAGCTCCCACACTCACGGTGTCGAGGTACGGACCTTCAGTTGTAGCACGATTTAAAAATGTTTTGCGATCAGCATTAAAATCTTCTGGTACGAATGGAATTCCCTCTGCGTTCTGATCCACTTCTGCGAATAGCTGCACCTGAAATAGCCGCGCTCGTCTGACATGCACTCGCTCATAATCTGTTTATCCTCATTAAGCTGATTATCTCGGACCACCTGCCTGCCGTCGCACACTCTTCCCTTCTTCCCCCGAAGACTTAATCTGGACTAAGATGAAGTCTCGCAGTGAGGAGGAGACACTCGTAGAAACATGTTGAATCAAATTATAAAGCTTTTTTTTTCTTGAGGGGATTACACAAGTGTTTCACACTTTAACTGGAAACCTGAAGTTTAGAGTTGAAGTTAATCATTCCTGAAAAGGATGAAAGAAAAAAGCTAGTTATGTATTCCGCTGATGGTGCGGAAATAAATCGTAGCCGGACTGGCGTCAGGTCTTCTTGATGATTTGACAGTTATAGTCCAGGGTCGACTGGAAATCTTAAAAAAAAAGGCTAATATGATCGTATGTTTCCTGGAATATGAAAGTTAAAATTGGCTTTGTATTAACAATGCATGTTGTCAATGCTTTTGCCTGATCCCTCAATTTGACATTCCACTAAACTTAGACCCCTAGATAATCGACCTAATCTTGTTTTAATAACAATAAAAAAAAACGCAAAACTCAGGTTTAGACATGCGTACAATTTAAACAATCCGATGTATTTCTGTCCATCCAGAGGCAGCTGGAGGCCCACCAGGAGGAGGGGATGGTGGTCTCCCACATGGTAGTGGCCGGGGTCGGGATCTGGATCGCGTTCAGCTCCGGTTCTACTCTTCGCCTTTTCCACACCGAAACCCTTGAGCATCTACAAGACATAACTATTGCCGCTCCTGTGAACAGCGTCCTTCCTGGTAAGTTTTGATCTTTATCTTTGTGTGGCTGCGTTTATTTTTGATTTATTTGACGACAGTTGGGTCGCTATATGTTTTTTTCCATCTGACAAAATGATTTAATATGATTTATTCAAGTAACAATACAATAAGATACTAATTATATTCGGCTCACCGTAGGATTCTGTATGATATATTCAGCTAAGGATCTATTCGATACAATTCATTCGGCTCATATTACGATTCAATACGATATATACTTCTCACAGTACGATTCAATACGATATATACTTCTCACAGTACGATTCAATACGATATATACTTCTCACAGTACGATTCAATAGGATATATACTTCTCACAGTACGATTCAATCCGATATATACTTCTCACAGTATGATTCAATACGATATATACTTCTCACAGTACAATTCAATCCGATATATACTTCTCACAGTACGATTCAATACGATATATACTTCTCACATTACGATTCAATGCGATATATACATCTCACAGTACGATTCAATACGATATATACTTTTCACAGTACGATTCAATACGATATATACTTCTCACATTACGATTCAATCCGATATATACATCTCACAGTACGATTCAATACGATATATACTTCTCACATTACGATTCAATCCGATATATACTTCTCACATTACGATTCAATACGATATATACTTCTCACATTACGATTCAATCCGATATATACATCTCACAGTACGATTCAATATGATATATACTTCTCACAGTACGATTCAATCCGATATATACTTCTCACAGTACGATTCAATACGATATATACTTCTCACAGTACGATTCAATACGATATATACTTCTCACATTACGATTCAATACGATATATACTTCTCACAGTACGATTCAATACGATATATACTTCTCACAGTACGATTCAATACGATATATATTTCTCACAGTATGATTCAATACGATATATACTTCTCACAGTATGATTCAATACGATATATACTTCTCACAGTACGATTCAATACGATATATACTTCTCACAGTACGATTAAATATGATATATACTTCTCACAGTACGATTCAATACGATATATACTTCTCACAGTACGATTCAATACGATATATACTTCTCACAGTACGATTCAATACGATATATATTTCTCACAGTATGATTCAATACGATATATACTTCTCACAGTACGATTCAATACGATATAAACTTCTCACAGTACGATTCAATACGATATATACTTCTCACAGTATGATTCAATACGATATATACTTCTCACAGTATGATTCAATACGATATATTCAGCTCACGATGCAATTCTATACGATATATTTGTCTTACACTACGATTCAATACAATATATTCAGCTTACAATGCAATTCTGTACGATATATCCTATACTACAATTCAATACAATATACGTATCTTACACTACGATTCAATACGATATATTCAGTTCACGATGCAATTCTGTACGATATATCTTATACTACGATTCAATACGATATATTCAGTTCACGATGCAATTCTATATGATATATCTTACACTACGATTCAATACGATATACGTATCGTACACTACGATTCAATACGATATATTCAGCTCACGATGCAATTCTATACGATATATCTTACACTACGATTCAATGCGATATACGTATCTTACACTACGATTCAATACAATATATTCTGCTTACGACGCAATTCTGTATGATATATCTTACACTACGATTCAATACGATATACGTATCTTACACTATGATTCAATACAATATATTCTGCTTACGATGCAATTCTGTACGATATACAGTATCTTACACTACGATTCAATACAATATATTAAGCTTACGATGCAATTCTGTACGATATATCTTACACTACGATTCAATACGATATACGTATCTTACACTATGATTCAATACAATATATTCTGCTTACGATGCAATTCTGTACGATATATCTTACACTAAGATTCAATACGATATACGTATCTTACACTACGATTCAATACGATATATTCAGCTCACGATGCAATTCTATACGATATATCTTACACTACGATTTAATACGATATATTCAGCTCACGATGCAATTTTATACGATATATTCGTCTCACGATGCAATTTTGCGTTATATTACTCTAGCGGTAGGAATCAATACGATATATTCAGCTCAAGGTAGAATTCGATACAATTTGTTCAGCTCAAATTACAATTGATAGGCTATATTTAGCTCAGAGTACCATTCAAACCGATATATTCAGCTCATGATACGACGGTATATTCAACTAAGAATACGATTCAATACAATATATTTAGCTCATGCTACGAATCTATACGACATATTCCGCTCACAGTATGATTCAATACGTTGTATATCGGCTCACGATGCAATATTTTCAGCTCACGATACGATTCATTACAACATATCTCGATACACATAATTTTCCAAACAGTTTTAGGGGACACTTCATTCAAGTGACACTAAAATTGTTCCACTGCCTTTTGGTTTAAAAGCAGCTCAAAAAGACTGTATCCTCTCGTCCTCAGTCATCGCCAAGGTCTCATGGGATCTCACTGTTCCTTTAGAAAAAATTTGGTACAGTGCTGCTGTATATCGATACAGTAAGGTGGACAAAAGTATCGACCATTTAAGTGAAACCCTTTTGTCGTTCAGCACTTGTTTTCAAGTCCGATCACCTCAGTTGTCGGTGGTTTTTGGCGACAGAACTTGTTATGGCAGGTTTGTCACACCCACATGACTCCGGTAGTCTTAACAATGAACCAGCAACCATTTATTTTCTCTCTATTCATAGACACATGTGAAACGTGTCATCTCGACAAAAGTAATTTTGGGGTTTTTAATGAGCACGCTGGATGGAAAAACCCAAATCAAGTCAAACGGGCAGTGAAGCAAGTGAGTGGAATAGAAAAAAAAATAGTGTTGCCGACCATCTCTGCAGGGGGTGTTGCTGATCATAAATCCCTTTTCGGTCGTCAAACAACATGTTCCAAGACTGAATACACAATAATCTGGTATTGACCTAAATGACTGCGACTGTATCGTGGACGACAAGCATGACAAATAAGTAAAAAGGTTTCATTGTTATAGTTGTTACGTTGAAAGTGTTTTTACTTCTGTTTTATTATTTATAAGTGAAATAAATACAACACCCAAATACAACGACACAAACAAGCAGAATACACACAAAAAAAGAAGTAATTGTATCAGCCAAAGGTATTAGTATAGCGTCAAGAAGAATAAATTGTAAAAAACTAGTTCAACACTGCAAAAAACAGACCAGAAACTGTTTCATTCAACTGAGAAAAATCTCTAAACTTAGGAAAATGTTGTCACAACATGATCTGGAGCTTTTAATCCATGCGTTTGTTTCTTCTCGTCTGGACTATTGTAACAGTTAGTTTTCATGTCTTAACAAGAAGGATCGTCTCGCCTGCAGATTATATAAAACTCTGCAGTGAGAATTCTGAGCCGCTCTAGTAGAAGAACTCACATTTCTCCGATCCTTAAAACTCTTCACTGGCTTCCAGTTTCTTTCAGGATCAACTTTAAAATTCTGGTTCTTACTTTCAGATCTATTCATGGTCAGGCTCCTCCTTACATCACTGATCTGATCCAGCTTTACACCCCAGCTCGGGCTCTGAGGTCTGTGGATCAGAATCTACTGATGGTTCCTGAACACGGTTCAGGACCAGAGGAGAGAAATCCTTCCAGGCTGTTGCTCCTCAGCTTTGGAACGATCTTCTCTCTCTATCTTCCTCGCACTTGATGGAGTCTACTGACTCAGCACAAGTCATGACATAAATACAAATATGAAATTCATGTAAAAAACAAGCAAGAAAAAGAATGTATAAAAAAAACTTAATTAACCTAATAAAAAAACGTCTGCCTGCAGGAGTCATTTGAGAAACACTAGAACAGCATCAACGTCTCTTCGCGCCCACGACTCTCTACTTCATCAGTGGTTACCATGGCGACAGTTGTCATCACAACATGCAACACAAGCGTTTTGAAGCCTAATAAAAGATGAAATATTGCCTCATATCTTGTTGCTCGACATGGAGGAAATTAATCATAGTGAAAAGTATTTCTTCACTTCTTCAACATTAACTTTATACCAAATAACAAATCCCTGTGAGACTCAACAGGAATCTGCTCTAAGAACCTTCTCGGTGAAAGTTTCTCCAGTGTGTTGAGCCTCGAGGAGAACATCTTCACTTCTATTCTTTCTTGTGTTCCAGCAACAAATAGTCTGACATGATAAAAGCTCTTGTGTTTCTGCTAATGATCTAATAAGATCAATGAAACCGCAGAGGAAGCAGTTTCTCAGTCGAACCACAACGTTAATGCTTCACTTCCACTGACTTCCTCTGGAGTTTATTGACTTTTCGCCTCCAACTATGATTGTTGTGTTTGTACTTACAGTAAACGCTTTATAAAAGGATATGAATGTTTACAAGTAGCGCGATAGCATCAGTCGCGGCGTGGCGTTTTTTTTTATTTATTGTTTATTCACTGGCTTTACTAATATTTTAGTTTTTTAATATGTAATGTTTATTCTTGACAATATTTAGTAAAACATATTCTTTTCACGTTTAAAGGAGAAAAAAATATATAAATATATAAATCCTTTCACATTGTTTTTTAATTTTTGTTTTGGTAATTTGACATCGTCTAGTCGAAATTCCTCAACCTTATTTATATATATTTATTAATGTTGTTGGTTGTTACTTAACTGACTTTACTTTTATTTTCTTTAGTATTTATATGAATATGTAATGTTTACTTTTTGAAAACATGTCAAAAACATGAATGAATGTAAGAATGTAAATATACTTTTACATGTATTTGATATTATTTTTGTTAATTTGTCATATTCTGGTCAACATTTATTTGTTTATTTATATACAGTATATATATATATATATATATTTATTATTGTTTTTTAACTGGCTTCACTATTATTTTCTTCAGTATTGTTAATGTTATTTTTTTAGTACCTGTTTTAATATGTAGTGTTACGTACTTATTTACAATAATTAATTATTTATCATAAAAAAAATTAAATAAATCTATAGAAAATGTCAGTAGATCCATCAAACACAAACACAGAGCGAGAGGAAGATCGTTCCAAAGCTTAGGAGCAACAGTCTGGAAGGATTTCTCTCCTCTGGTCCTGAACCGTGTTCAGGAACCATCAGTAGATTCTGATCCACAGACCTCAGAGCCCGAGCTGGGGTGTAAGTCTGGATCAGATCACTGATGTAAGGAGGAGCCTGACCATGAATAGATCTGAAAGTAAGAACCAGAATTTAAAAGTTGATCCTGAAAGAAACTGGAAGCCAGTGAAGAGTTTTAAGGATCGGAGAAATGTGAGTTCTTCTACTAGAGCAGATCAGAATTCTCGCTGCAGAATTTTGAATCAACTGCAGGCGAGACACATCCTTCTTGTTGAGACATGAAAACAAACTGTTACAATAGTCCAGACGAGAAGAAACAAACTCATGGATTATAAGATCCAGATCATGTTGTGAAACAACATTTTCCTAAATTAAGAGATTTTTCTCAGTTTAAGGAAACAGTTTCTGGTCAGTTTTCTACAGTAATGTACTAGAGACAACATATATAGTATGATATATATGATATATGAAACATAGTATGTACAACAAGTAGTGTAATGAGTAAATAATACATTTTTAATCATTTATATTTTGAATAATTTCAGTTTTTTGCTTTTCCCTATTTCTATTAAAACTGGATGATTTCCATGGCTTCCCCTCTCACCCTGTGTAGCTGGGATAGAGCACTAAAACGTATAACATGTAAATATAAACAGTTTCAAAACAGTTTCCCTGAAACGTGTAGACATGATATTTATTTGTTTCTTTATTGAAGATTAGTTAAATTGACGCGTCAAAGACCGATGTAGTAAATGAGTCAGATTATGAAAGTTGACCTGATTATCAGACCGTATTAGATTTCCGGTCGTGGCAGTCGAACCAGTGAGCAAGGCAGCAGAGAGAGAGAGAGAGAGAGAGAGAGAGAGAGAGAGAGTCGGGCGTTGCCTCCTCTCGGGGTTCTCCAGTCCACGCATGTTGGAGTAATTCCGCCTCAATTTCCCTTCGAGACCACGTTCTTATCTCGGCTTTAAACGCTGACCTCGCACTCGTTTCTCCGACTGTAACTAATGGCCGCCGCCATTAAAAGCGTCCGATCCCGTTCCCCCCGGTGACGGAGAAGTCGCAGTAGGAGGGCAAGAAGTGCTGCACCCTGGGACCAGATGGTGATGTAGGTGGGCCGGCTTTTGTCTGCCGCTGCGTGACCCACATGTGCAGCCGTGCGCGGCTTAATATGAGACAAACATCAGGGTTCGCTCGGTAAATAACACCTCCAGCTTGTGTTCCGCGTTGTTGCACACTTCCCGGGCGCAGATGATTCCCTAAAATGCCCTCGGAGGGTCCGGCACCAGACATGGATATCATTCCGCGTTGCAGCCGACTGGTCTTTCTTACGCCGGGAAATCAGGCATGAGACTTGTGCTGTGTCTCAAATCGTATACTAGCGTACTCAAAGTTAGTATTTTTAGTGCGTTAGTGCGTCTCAATTCTTAGTATGCGAAATTGAGTGCGCCATACACACTAAATTGTCACTAAAACGCCCACAAAACTGAGTATGGATCGATGGACACTAAACACACTAAACAGCCGCCATCTTAGTGACGTTTTAAACGGAAGTAACGTCATATATAAATACATATATATTCATATACTTACAGGTGTATTTTCCGCAGCAGTAGGAGGATAAACACGTCTTCACTGCTGATACCAGCTTAAATATCTCGCGAATATTTCGATTCTTATATTTTTCTTTATTTCTTTTTCCAAACTTACAAAACGTGCTGCCAGCAGGTGGCGATAGTGTTCCTACAGCTGGTTGAAACATCGTTAAATAGTAGTAGAAGAAGAAGCTGTCATGTGATTTCCTGTTAGTGTGTAGCAGCAGAGTTTGATTTGATACTGTTGAGAATTTGCGTACTAGTTAGTACGTACACTATCCTGATGCATACTAGCTTCTCACATACTAAGAGTAGTATGCGATTTGAGACACAGCAATGGAGTCAACAAATTTTCTTTTTTTAATAAATAAAGAAAATCACTTAAAATGTATATTAAAAATTATATATATTAAAGTTTTCCAATTTGGGTTCAATCAGAAATAAAGTTGTTTCTAACTTATAAACCATCTAATGATAATAACAATTATAGTGATAAAAAATTATGTATATATATTTTTGAGGTTTTGTTATTTTTTTGTTCTATAAAAAGCTCATAGTTGTAGATAATATAAGGAAGATTAATCAGAAAATAAGAATAATTAATTAAAGTCATAATAATACAAACATTTATGATGTATTTTAGAAGGTTAAACATTTAAAAAACAAGTTAACGCTCATGATTTAATACAATATATAATACTAGTACTACTACTATAGATACAGTATAATAATAACAGTGATAATAACTTAAATGTTCTTTTTTTTCTTCATTTACGTTAAAACTAGTAGTACACGTATAAGTAGAAAAACAGTAGTAGAATTATTAGTAGAAATAGAATAATTAGTAGTAGACGTAGTAGTAGAAGTAGAAGAAGTAGTCAAATAATTAGTAGTGAAGTAGGAGTAGAAGAAGAATTAGAAGTACAAGTACAAGTCCAAGTAGTAGTAGAATTATTAGTAGAATAAGTAGTAGTAGATTAAGTAGTATAAGTAGAAGTATAAGCAGTAGAAGTAGTAGTAGAACTAGTACTACAAGAACTAGTAGTAGAAGTAGAATTAGTAGTAGAAGTACAAGTACAAGTAGTATTATAATTAGTAGTAGAAGTAGAATTGAAGTAGTAGAAGTAGAATTTGTCGTAGCAGTACAAGTCCAAGTCCAAGTAATAGTAGAATTACTAGTACAATAATTAGTAGTAGAAGTAGAATTAGTAGTAAAAGTAGAAGTACAAGCAGTAGAAGTAGTAGTAGAACTAGTACTACAAAATTTAGTAGTAGAAGTAGAATTAGTAGGAGAAGTACAAGTAGTAGAAGTAGTAGTAGAATTAGTAACAGAAGTAGACGTGCAAGTAGTAGAAGTAGTTGTTGAAGTGGAAGAGGTAGTCGAATAATTAGTAGTAACATCGAATTAGTAAAAACAGTAGTAGAATTAGTAAACGACTTCATCATTGTTTTTCTTGCACCCTCTCTCTGCTCTCTTTCTTAAGAATGTGGGAGCGTCAACTGTTGCAGTGCATTATGAGTTCTAAAATCTTCATTTTATTCAAACCTCCATGTGTCGTTCCTTATGCTGTCATTGTTGTGTTACTGATGTGTTTAGGATTTAGCGTCCCTCCTCCTCCTCCTCCTCCTCCTCCTCCTCCTCCGTCAGTTGTCGGGGGTTAAGTGCGGATCAAAGTCGCCGGATCAGTTCCACGGACCCTCAGCCGGGTTTATTTTAGTTCTTCCTCTTGGGCGGAGAACTCCAAATATTATGAAACGTCTGAGCAGCTTCTGCCCCTTGAGAGGCACATGTGGCTCGAGAAGACCAGGGCCAGGACTTACTAGGAAAGGGCGTCCGTTGTGGTCTGACCCGGGTCACTTCTTGAAGGGGGGTTTGGGGTCTGAACAGAAGACTGGCCGTCATTACCCCTCGATCCCAAGAGGATTATGTTGAGGGAGGGAAGTCGACAGCAGTGATGACTCATGGCTCACAAGTTCTTCTTCGTCCGTGGAAGTTATGACTGTTTGAGACGCAGGAAGTCTTAGTCAGCGAGTACACAACTGATGCTTGCTACACAACTGACGCCTGCTACACAACTGATGCTAGCTACACAACTGATGCTTGCTACACAACTGATGCTTGCTACACAACTGATGCTTGCTACACAACTGACGCTTTCTACACAACTGACGCCTGCTACACAACTGACGCCTGCTACACAACTGACGCTTGCTACACAACTGACGCCTGCTACACAACTGACGCTTGCTACACAACTGACACTTGCTACACACCTGCGCTAGCTACACAACTGATGCTTGCTACACAACTGACGCTTGCTACACAACTGACGCTTGCTACACTACTGACGCTAGCTACACAACTGTTGCTTGCT